>NC_073693.1:255972102-256041057 GCF_029784155.1 Uranotaenia lowii
TATAACAATACCAAAAAAAATGACAATAAATAAGCAAATTCATTTCAAACCCATAATTATCACACAAACTCGAAGAAAAAGATATTGATACGAAAGAAAAAAAATCAGATTCAATATTTCAAACCAATTTTATTTCCGGTTACCCATTCTTCTTGATTCTTATTCTGAACAAAAAAAAATCAAGCAAGTATTTTCAAAACATCAGAAACGGAATGCGAACTAAAAATTGGAATAAAGCCAGAATTTGAAGCTTTGGACATAACAATCAGTGCACAGAAGAAGAATAGATCATATATAACACCAGATTTGATAAGAAATTAAACTCGAATTCTTACAAAAAATCAGATCAGGTCAGAATAATTGATAATAATGTAAATTATTAACCATATTAATTAACATTTCTTTTCTTTAACTTCAATTGTAGTTTTGGTTGAAAAATTCCTCTGTAATGTCATCCATTTGAAATACTATTCGTTCACATTTCGAAATGTGAATTATCGATGAGGAAATATATCCATTTTGAACTTCAGAGAATTTATTCGAAATTAGAAGATGACTAATTAAAAATGAAATAATTAATTCTATCAAGTTATCAAGTAATCAAAGATAAAATCCTTTATTAATATTCAAATTCAACCAGTAATCATTATAAAAGGCAAGAAAAGGTAATTTTAGATTGTGTTCGCAGTTATAGCTTTATATATTTAAAATACAACAACAATTCATCAAAGTACAATTTGAGAAATGGAAGAGTTTTTGAATGATCAAACACGAAACTGATCCCTTTTATTTATTTATTCATTTTATTTATTCATTTATTTGTTTGTTTTTTGTTTATTTGTTTATTTTTTTAATCCATGAGGAATGAATAAATGACATGTGATTAATATGCTTCTTATAAAACTCTACTCTCTCATTATCAATATCCATACATTCTAACTTTCTATTTGACACGAATTTTCATAATGTTGAAATGTTCTTAGTTATGTTCTTTTAGTTATCATCGATATGGTCGATAAATAAAATTAACAAACAAAATCACGGTGATTAACTTTTCATAAATTTAAATATAATATGAAGATGAAAAAATATTAGTTTTAAACATTTGAAAATGATTTTTTCTAATCAAAACGTCTTACCAAAATAATGCAAGATGAAGCATTTTTTTGTTTTTATTTCAATGATCGATTTAGTAGATTTTGGTGCGCTGAACTCGAATCTTCGACTAGATTTTGTTTATCACCTCTCGTTTTGGTGATTTGTAGTTTATATTGAGTTTTAAAAAGAATCAGTTTTGAGTGAATCAATCATTGATAACTGATGAACTTACAAGGTAACATGAAAAGAAACTGATTCTGAACTTGTTTATTAAACTTTATGCAATCAAGGAATACTCATGATACATCATGATGATTAATGATCTAAAAGTATCTACAGTGTTTAATAATTCTGAAAGACAAGAATTTTTGACATTACTAAAGAATGTTTTAAAAAACAAAGATATTATTTCATTCAAAAAATTTACTGAAGTCAGAAAAACAATTTGGTTCTGCTTTGAGAAAAATCTTAAATTCTATGTAGTCATTACTTCTTTAAACATTCGTTAAAAGTCTGTTGTTTTACAAAATTCAGAACAGTAAATAAACAGAAAACTTCAATAAAAGAAATATGATATGAACCCTTATTTCGAATTTTAATTGTAATGTTTAAAAGTTTTGTCAGAAAAAGTGCAGAATTTTCTTGAAGATTTTTTAACCTATTTGAAAATAATTAAGGGCACCAACATAAATAAAAAATAGTTCTTAAATTCTTTACATCTAAAAAAGAGTTTATTCTGTGGTCACGTGAATTTAAAAAAAAAACTGAAATTGGGTTATTGAAAAATATTTCATTTCAGCATAAAATCTGTAATGATTCAAACAATTTTTTTATCTAAGTGGTTATTCATCAAAGTAATGAATGAATTTGATTAGATATACTTCTCCAAAAAAACAACATTTCACGACCATGATGCACACTGCTTCTCCTCTTCCTTCAAATTTCATTTAAATAAATTGGAGGTTTATATTTAAAAAAAATTGAAATTAGAGAAATTTAACAAACTTTTTCTACATACTTATTTTGATATCCATTTAAACAGCTTACACATCTTTTTATAAAACAATCTGCGAATCTTTAATATTCACTGCGAACAATTGTTGACAAAAAGATAATTTTCGTCATTTGTATATTGAGCAGTTTAAAAATTGTCATTTTAAGAACTCTTTAAAGAATCTTCCGATATAAATGTAATTTAACAAATGTAAAAATAGCACACATGTGAAAAATTTCTCAAGTTATCCACAATATTTAAATCTTACCGCAAAAACTCTCACCAAAATTTTAGTGATTCCCTTTGGAAATCGAAACATTTATTTGAGAATGTGTGAACAATTGCTATAAATTTAAACCTGAATGTTTTATTATTTTTCTGAAGTATGTTGCTGAATCGTGATTCGAAAAAAATAATTTAATAAAAACTCTTGTTCCGATTCTGCAATTTCTTATTATCAATTGAATTCTAAAACACAATCATTGAAATCAAATTCCTAGGTATGCAGCTTTCGAGTAGTATTTTTAATATTTTCAGAAAATTGAACAGATATGATTGTATTAAAATGTATAAAGAGATGCGTATATGGTCAGCAATTTCGAATTAAACACTGTAAGTGCCTTAACAAAAGTAAATTGGTGAAAATAGGTCTAGGGAATTACAAGTTACAGCTGTTTTAGTTTGGTGGACCAAATTGTTTTCCAATTTTAAGAATTTAAGAGCTTAATTTTTTTTTTATTTATCAATCACCCCCACGGAGTGGAAAATTTTGAAAATTCTAAAGAACACCCACTAGGAAATGTTCGAACTTTTCATATAAATTCCAGCGTTTGCGAGTATTTTGTAACGGTATTCTTGCCGCTTGGGGGGGGGGGGGGGGGTGGGTGATCACCCCGATCACCCCCCCCCCATAGGACCACGCCTGACTCCACCACAATATTAGAGAGATATTTCTTAAATAGCAAGACTCCAGATCCAGCTCCAGATCCGATTTTGCAAGAAAAAGGAGTACATTCTTTTGGAGAGAGATTTAGAGGCATTTTGTATATTTGGTCGTTTATTTTGTCAATCGTTATGGGTCATCTTTTGATTTGCAGCTTCCACAGATCGTTGAAAAATCTGAAGTTCAAGAGACTAAATTTATCAATGTTTTCTTCTAGTTCTTCTCCGGAACATCCAAGCGGTCTTGTCAACTGAAATTTTCTGGCAGAAGATCTGCTAGGTTCGTTGTTAAAAGTTTTCGTTCATAATCGTTTTGATTTTTTTTAACTACACTCGCTGTCCAAATATTTTGTGCAAGATCGTTTTTCATTTAATTTTTTTGTTGGCATTGGCAGTTGGCAGCATTGCAGACATTAGACTATTGGACGAACTGTGCGGAAAAATTTGATTTTTATCTCTTACAAGGACAATAAGGGGCTTATAAACGGTGGATAATGTGCAACACGAGACCCCATAGTGGTCATATCACCTCTTATTCACAACTCCCCGTGGTGCCGGCTGGGATGCGAGTAATCTAAGCGGAGATCGGGTACCCAACCCCGGTGGATGCTTTGGTCGCATGCAGACTGAGAAGGTGGACGCACGCGTCTGTTCCCCAGGTCAGGGGCGGCGTGCAACAACAACCGAGCGTCTGTTCTCCAGGTCAGGGGCGGCTCAAGCAGCGTCTGTCTCGCAGCGAGCGGCTGAATCTATGAAATGCGGCTCCCGCCAGCTAAGTCCAAGATGGCAGCCCCATCGCGGGATAGGGACTTTAGGCTAACAACCTACTGCTCCCGATTCAGAAATTGTTACGGAATCCGAAAGAAATGATCGACCTGGAACTTTGGCGACGACTCTTAGCATGAAAACACGGATACGAATTGGAAATTGGAACGTTTTAACTCTTGCCCAACAAGGCAAACTGGAACAACTTGCTAGAGAGGCTAGCCGCCTCAAGCTTGAAATTCTGGGACTGAGCGAAGTCCGTTGGCCTAATACTGGAGAACACAAGACACAATCCGGGCAAGTCTTGCTTTATTCTGGCATACGAGGAGAACATGCTACTCGAGAACGAGGAGTTGATTTCCTGTTAAGCCCGCAGGCCTACGCGGCCCTCATTAGATGGGAACCGATAAACGAAAGAATATAATCGTAGCCAGATTTAGAACACGGGTTAGAAACCTTACAATGGTCCAGTGTTATGCGCCAACTGACGTTGCCGATTTGGAGGAGAAAGAGCAGTTTTACAGTCAACTGAACAGCGTGGTAGAGATAATTCCGAAGGGTGACATTCAAATCCATTTGGACGACTTCAGCGCAAAGATTGGCTCCGACAATCAGGACCTTGAGCGCATCATGGGGCGCCATGCTCTAGGACAGATGAGCGAAAACGGAGAGCTGTTTGTAGAATTTTGTGGCAACAACAATATGGTGATTGGTGGATCGCTCTTCCCCCATCTACCAGCACATAAAGTCACTTGGGTATCTCGAGATGGCTGAACAGAAAATCAAATTGACCACATCTGCATCAGCCGAAAATGGAGAAGGAGCCTTCTTGATGTCCGCAACAAACGAAGCGCAGACATTGCATTTGACCATCACCTCGTCCTTGGCGAGATACATTTATAATATTTGTTTATTACATTTGCGCGTGTTGAAACGGCGCGAGGAGAAAGTCGGGTGTCGATACGACGTCCGTTGGTTGGAGAATCTTGAATAGCTGGAATCCCGAGCCTCGGAATTGCCGACAGACGGAACAGTCGCAGAACAGTGGTGCGGAATCAAGAATGCCTTTATCACGACGAGCCATGGTACTCTCGGTAAAGTTCGTGGAAGAAGAAGTGAATGGATGTCGGATGAAACTTGGAGGATGGTCGATGATCGGAGAAAGGCGAAAGTCGGAATTGAGCAGGCATGTACCGGGTCAGCCAAAGCCGCCGCCCGCTTACGATATGCGGAGCTGGAAGACGAGCTTGTAGACGAGACAAGAGAGCCTGGACAAACTCCCTAGCCGAAGAGGGGGAAAGAGCCGCCACCAATCGAGATATCCGATTACTTTATGACATTTCTCGCCGCCTCAGTGGTGCAAGGACTAATGCAAGAATGCCGCTGAAAGAACGAGCAGGTCAATTATTGACCGATCGAACAGATCAGCTCAAACGATGGACTGAGTACTTCGAACAACTCTTCCGAGTCACGAATAGCGATGGCCAACAGAACCCGCAGCTTGAAGCGCCAACAGTAAGTCGCATAAATGGCGTCAACTCGGAAGCGCCCTCGCTGGCTGAAATAGAAGAGGCAATCAAAAACATGAAATCCAACAAAGCACCTGGGATCGATTGCATCCCTGCTGAAATGCTGAAAGCCGACCCTGCCTTGTCAGCACAAATGTTGCACCGTCTTTTCGCTGACATCTGGGATACTGCAACATTCCCGGCCGACTGGAAGCAGGGTATTCTCGTAAAGGTCCCGAAGAAAGGAGACCTGACAGAGTGCGGTAACTGGCGAAGCATAACGTTGATCTGTACAACTCTCAAAGCACTCTGCAAAGTGATCCTGAACAGGATCCAGGAGAAAATCGACGCTACACTCCGACGGCAACAAGCTGGATTCCGATCCGGACGATCATGTGTGGACCACATCACAACACTACGAATCATACTGGAACAAATCAACGAATCCCAGAACTCTATTCTGCTGGTGTTCGTGGATTTCGAAAAAGCATTCGACCGACTTAACCCTGAAAACATCTGGGCGGTTCTAAGGCGACGAGGGGTCCCAGAGAAACTAGTCTATCTCATCGATGCACAATACGAGGCATTTTCGTGCAAGGTCTTGCACGACGGTGTCTTGTCCGAACCAATCCCGGTAACTGCTGGAGTGAGACAAGGATGTATTCTATCACCCTTAGGTAGGTAGGTAAGAAAGTTTCATAAAAATTATCATGAAAGGTTTTTTTGAAAGCTTAAAATACGATTTAAAATCTGTTAATAAATTTTGATAAAAAAAAATTTTTTTCAACTATTTTTTCATGATTTTTGATTGTTAATTTCTAGATTTTGATCAAATTTGCCCGGATATTGCCAGGATTTAGGTCGATCATTTTGAAATCAAATGCCCATATTTTGCCAGGTTTTGAGATAAAAATAGCCTGGTTTTTCCAGTCCGGATACGTGCTGAAAATTCTTTAGTCTAGAGTATTTTTTTTAAAGCCTCTTTCAAAACCTTTAGGTATACTGAAAATTGCTTAAAAATGCAATTGCCTATTCAAATAGTTCGTAAAAGCATTATTATTCAAGAAAGCATAGAAAACTTTAAGAAAAAATCTTGACTTTCTTATAAAAACTTTCATCCAAAAAAAAGTAAAGTTTTGTTTGATTTCTCCGTTGAAAAATTTAAAACAAATTGTAGAAGGAAATTTTGATGTCCAATCATTCATATTGTTACGAGCAAAACTCATGGTGGTACTAGGCTTGATTCGCTCACTGGAAAAGGTCGGTTAAGGTTAGACACGACATCAAATTTATTTGTGCAACTATTAGGTACAGATAACCTGTTTTTAGGATCGTTTTGAATTTTTATGTCACTTTTTACGTACACCCTAAATTTTTTTATCTTGTTGACCAATCTTGTTTAAGTAAAGACAACAAAATTTGAGTGAATTCGGTTGAAATGACTTAAATACTGCATAAAAACCGAAATCAGGAGCTTAGCAGTGCAGCAATTGGCAAATCACCCTATAAGGTTTATCTTACACAGTGCACAATGGGGAAAAAAGTGTACAAACCGCAAAGAAATTCAATATCTTTCGTCCTACAAGACCCAAATCTATGAAATTATACTTTCCTTTTGTGAAAATTTCCGGAAAATCTATTGGCCATAGTTTCAAACGCCGCACAAGCTTGTGAACGGAGATATAGTGCCTTTTTAACCCCTTATTCCCCTATATTTTTTAAACATTCCAGAAAAACACTGTTTCGAACCAGAGAACTTTGAACGAAAACAGGCCATTCGTGTATAATTTTTTCTGAGGAATCGAATGAAGATTGTTTTGGCCACCGCACGCTTCAGAAAATGGAGTTATGACTGTTTTACCCTCAATTCCCCTATATTTTTCAATTATTTCTGAAAAAGCTGGTTCGCACTTGAAAATTTTTAACCAAATGGGTTGTATCTTGTGTGTTTTTTTTCCGAGCAATCGAATGAAGGCTGTTTGAGCCCCCGCACACTTCGAAAAATGAAGTTATGGCAGTTTTACCTTCAATTCCCCTACATTTTTCAAATTGTTAAGAAAATGCATGATCGAACTTGAAAATTTTGAATCTCTTGGAACGTATCTTGTGTGATTTATTCCGAGGAATCCAATGAAAGCTGTTTGAGCCACCGCACGTTTCGGAAAATGGAGTTAAGGCTGTTTTTACCCTCAATTCCCCTACATTTTTGAATAATTTCAGAAAAAAAGCATGCTCGGACTTGAAAATTTTTAACCAAATGGGTTGTATCCTATGTGATTGGGAACAGGAGTTATGGCTGTTTTACTCTCAATTTCTCTACATTTTTCAGATAACTCAGAAAAAGCATGTTGGGACTTAAAATTTTTTAACCAAATGGATTGTGTTTTGTGGTTTTTTTTCCGAGGAATCGAATGAAGGCTGTTTGAGCCACCACACGCTTCGCAAAATGGAGTTATAGCTGTTTTACCTCCAATTCCCCTACATTTTTCAAATTGTTAGGAAAACGCATGATCGGACTTAAAAATTTTGAATCTCTTGGGACGTATCTTGTGTGATTTTTTCCGAGGAATCTAATGAAGGCTGTTTGAGTCACCGCACGCTTTGGAAAATGGAGTTATGGCTGTGTTTTCCCTCAATTTCCCTACATTTTTCAATGATTTAAGAAAAAAGCATGTTCGGATTTAAAAATTTTGAACCAAATGGGTTGTATCCTATGTAATTTTTTTTCAAGGAATCCAACAAAGCCTATTTGAGACACCGCACGGATTGGAAACAGAAATTATGGCTTCGCAGGATTTCTCGAAAAAAACCACATAGGATATAACCCATTTTGTTCAAAATTTTCAAGTCCGAACATGCTTTTTTCTGAAATCATTGAAAAATGTAGGGGAAATGAGGGTAAAAACAGCCTTAACTCCATTTTTCAAAGCATGCGGTGGCTCAAACCGCCTTCATTGGATTCCTTGGAAAAATTTACTCAAGATACGTCCCAAGAGATTCAAAATTTTTAAGTCCGATCATGCATTTTCTTAACAATTTGAAAAATGTAGGGGAATTGAAGGTGAAACAGCTATAACTCCATTTTCCGAAGCATGCGGTGGCTCAAACAGCCTTCATTCGATTCCTCGAAAAAAACTCCACTAAATACAATCCATTTGGTTCAAAATTATCAAGTCCCAACATGCTTTTTCTGAGCTATTTGAAAAAAGTTGGACAATTGAGGGTAAAACAGCCATAACTCCTGTTCTCAATCCGTGCGGTGGCTCAAACAGGCTTCGTTGGATTTCTCGGAAAAAATCACATAGGATACAACCCATTTGGTTTAAAATGTTCAAGTCCGAACATGCTTTTTCTGAAATTACTGAAAAATGTAGGGGAATTGAGGGTAAAAACAGCCATAACTCCATTTTCCAAAACGTGCGGTGGCTCAAACAGCTTTCATTGGATTCCTCGGAAAAAATCACACAAGATACGTACCAAGAGATTCAAAATTTTCAAGTCCGATCATGCATTTTCTTAACAATTTGAAAAATGTAGGGGAATTGGAGGTAAAACAGCCATAACTTCATTTTTCGAAGTGTGCGGGGGCTCAAACAGCCTTCATTCGGTTGCTCGGAAAAACCACACAAGATACATCCCATTTGGTTCAAAATTTTCAAGTGTGAACCAGCTTTTTTCAGAAATAATTGAAAAATATAGGGGAATTGAGGGTAAAAACAGCCATAGCTCCATTTTCTGAAGCGTGCGGTGGCCAAAACAGTCTTCATTCGATTCCTCAGAAAAAATTATACACGAATGGTCTGTTTTCATTAAAAATTCTCTGGTTTGAAACAGTGTTTTTCTGGAATGTTTACAAAATATAGGGGAATAAGGGGTTAAAAAGGCACTATATCTCCGTTCACAAGCTTGTGCGGCGTTTGAAACTATGGCCAATAGATTCTCCGGAAATTTTCACAAAAGGAAAGTATGATTTCATAGATTTGGGTCATGTAGGATGAAAGATATTGAATTTCTTCGCGGTTTGTACACTTTTTTCCACATTGTGCAGTGTAAAAACATTCAAAATAATATTCAAAGATGCGCAATTTTGAAAACCAGAAAATTGTTCAGCCCATTGTTCAATCGAAGGAAGAGCTAATCCGACGACAGCGGGCAGAAAACTCATAGAAGTAGGCTGTCTGAAAAAAAGGGAAAATAAATAGGCACCAGGAAGATGACACAGCCAGAGAAAGAGCAAGAGAAAAAACACCCGGGCTTTTAAGCCACGCACTAATTAATGGAAATGGATGTATTCCTTTTGCTAATTTATGACTGAACTTTTCATCTTTCATTGTTTACCAACTCGACGAGCGCTCTGTAGGTGCTGCTGGTGAAAGTGACCGAACCAAATTCAATTTGGCTTTGTTTTTTAGCCTCCTCCTACCTAGGAAAAGACGCACTGCGGAAGCTTCCGGTAGGTTTTTGTATCAACACGGCTACTAATTGTATAAGTGATTGGAGGGCTGAAGACACCGAGCATTTAGCCTAATTACAGGGACGCCAGTCAGACGAGAAAATTTGCTTTAATTGTTTATTCTGTTTGTATTAATCTTTTTTATCCTTGTATGAAAATTGTCAAAAAATATTATATTTGTTAACACTATAAATAATTTTTTATTCCACAAATCTGCATGTATATCTTGCTTAATAAAATTTAACTCCCGAGAAGCCTTGCATTGTTCGCATAACAATGGAGACTTAGGATACATTCTAAAATGCAAATTCATGTCGCTGCAATAAATTGTACAAACAATGAAAAACTCTCTTTGGTCCCGGTGACCGGTTCACAAAAGGTCCTTTGCATGTTTTGTCTAGTCTAGTCTGAGCAGCAGCGGACTCAAGGGACCAAATCCGTGTGTAGATCATCAGCAGCACCATCACGGGCTACAAAACAGAAGCAGCAGCAAAAACAAACCACAGACATTATAAAAAATGGTTGACAATGCAACAGACATCGCTCTACGACAACGACTAGACAACGAATGCCTTGCCGGCCCGCTTCTCCCAAATAGATCAGCGGTTTGGTTTGAAAGTGAAATGAAAACTTTCGATTTATGTCTGGGTAGGAGAGAGTCATATAAATATTCACAGAGTCTTTTAGACCTCACGTTTGCTGGATGCTGTGCCCAAAAATTGCTTTGGGATGAAAAAAAAACTTCATTAAGTTTTATGAAGCAAAATTTACGCTACCAAGTATAAAGATTGCGATGATACAAAAAATAAGGTAAATATGAAGACAAAAAAGCGTTTGGTTGAAAATGCAAGAGAAAAAATTTTTGTTCTTAGATGAAAGCGCCATAGAACGACTCTAAAAACGTTCGGCATACTCACAACAGCTCGAAATTTGATGGATGAACAAAGTGAGAGCACTCTGTGCTACTCGGAAGTTATAATACAATAACCTACGATTCATGCAACCGAATGTTAACCTCGGAAGCTTGCATCGCTTTCGGCCGTCTTCCTCGAGCGAAAAGAGTAAAATGAAAAGTGAAGATAAATTAGTCAATTTGGGAAAAATATGTTATGCTATTAGGGGTGAAGTTTTATTTTCATTTCAACACTGATCCTCCCCTGACTTTTGGCGTGGTGTGGCTTTGTACGATGAGAGCGCATTGCTCTACAACTAACATCGGGCGACAGGAAGAGAAAGTGCGGACAGAAACTGCTGAAAGGCATTACTTCTGGTGGCGTGAGATACCGACTTCCGATGCGTCGTCGTTGTCGTACTGAGTCGGATGTTTCTCTGACTCTTTTCATTTTGGCTCCGTTTCAAACGACGACGACGACGATGCCAACGTACCTACATGTTTAGGTCTAGATTTTGTCAAGAACAAGCAAGGCGACAGATTCAACGACATCAGTCCCCAACAGATCCCCCCAGGAGTGAAATTGTAAAAGCG
This sequence comes from Uranotaenia lowii, assembly GCF_029784155.1. Lineage (NCBI taxonomy): Eukaryota > Metazoa > Arthropoda > Insecta > Diptera > Culicidae > Uranotaenia > Uranotaenia lowii. Next base: position 255,983,349 of record NC_073693.1, read on the forward strand.
AAGGGTTGACAGGAAGTGACATCTTTAGGATATATATTCTCTCGCATGCATGCACCTCACATGGGGTGGAACCGATGGATGCTGGAGCTTTCTGTGTGGCATCCATTGATGTCGGAATTCACACCCAGAGAGTTGTTTACGAAACAAATAACGCAAAACATCATAACGTCGAGGTGACAGTCCAATCAATCAAGAACATGTTCGATAAGTGCCTTTCAATCATTTAGACTTGTCTTCATCGAATGGAAACCAACCAAAAAATTGAAAGGTGAGTCAACATTGATAATCAATCTACAACCCTAAATTCACAATCGACAGTTGACTATCGACAATCTGTAGATGACGATCAATAATCTACAATCAATGAAAATCTTCAATTAATAATCGATGATCGACAACCGATAATCGACAATCGACAATCGACATTCGACAAACGACAATCGACAACACATATCGTCAGTTGATAATCGATAATAGGCAAATTTTGGTAAACAATCGACAATCAACATCCGATAATCTAAAATTTGACAAAATAAAAACAATCGAAAAGTGCTAATTGGCAATCGAAACATGAGAATCGCCAATCGACAGAGAAGAACTGACAATGTAAAATATAAAATCGACAATCAGTAATCGACAATAAAAATCGTTACTAAACGTTCGAAAATAAACGTTCAACATTTGACAATCGATTATTGACAACCGACAATTAAGATCCAACAAACGACAACTTAATAATCGATCATCGACAGTCGATAGTTGACAGACAAGAATCGATAATCGACAAATAGCAATTTTCCTTACACAAGTGATTAAAAGTATCGACAATTGTCAATCGAAAATATACACTCTAGCATCTGCAACTCTACAATTTGCAATCTACAATCTACAACCTACAATCTACAATCTACAATGTACAATCTACAATCTACAATCTACAATCTACAATCTACAATCTACAATCTACAATCTACAATCTTCAATCTACTGTCTACCATCTGCTATCTACTATCTACTATCTACTATCTACTATCTACTATCTATTATCTACTATCTACTACCTACTATCTACTATCTACTATTTACTATCTTTTATCTACTAACTACTATCTACTATCTACTATCTACAATTAACAATCTACAATCTACAAACTTCAATCTACAATCGACAATCTACAATCCACAATATACAATCGACAATCGACAATCGACAATCGACAATCCGCAATCCATAATAAACAATCGATAATCGACAATCGACAATGGACAATCGGTAATCGTCAAACGACAATCGACGTTCGAACTTCGACCATCTACAATCTACATTTGGCAAACGAAAATCATCAATCGACAATTAACAATCGACAATCGACAATCAACAATCGACAATCAAAAGTTGACAATCGACAAGCGACAAGCGACTATTGAGAGTTTATAATCGATGATAGACGATTCTTTGTCAACAATCGAAATTCAACTCCCGAAATCTACAATTTGACAAAGTTAAAATCGAAAAGCCACAAGCGCTAGTTGACAATCGACATACTAGAATCGATAATCGACATACGAGAGTTTAGAGTGTTCAATGGACCATCAATAATCAAAAATCAAAAATCGTTTATCAACCTTCGACACTAAGGATTTAACGTTCAACGTTTGACAAACGATGGTCGACAAACCGACAATCAAGTTCCAAAAATCGAAACTTAATCATCGATCATTGACATTCGATAATTGACAGACATCAATATATAGTACCGTTCATAATTGTATAGAAATTTGAAGCATGCGCACTGTCACTTCGACTTTGAACTTCCATAACTTTTTAATCTGGTGATATTTTTAGATCAAATTTTCTGCGTAAGATAGATCAATTATTAAACTATTATATCACAAAATTTTTCCTTTTCAAATTTGTGTGGCCTGAGATACAGTTATTCTACTAAAATCGAATTTTTTGAACTTTTACCATTCAAACTGCAATATCTCAGAAACTACGCAAGGCTTTTTATGAAAATTTTGCAAAGTGATTGTTGAAACATAAAGTTAGCATGTCTGAAGTTCTTAAAAAGTTCTATCCATGGGATCAAATGCTACGCGAGGTGCTATATTTCAGACATGAACCTGAAAATGCGATTTCTTTAGAGTTTTGGACGCATGTTTCCATAGGAAAATTATATTTTATGTTCAACAATCAGTTAATCTAATTAAATCAAAAACTTAAATCAATAACGTGAGATTCTGATTTCAAAACACAACAGGAACATTTATTCTATTTTTTCTTTTATTTTTTTTCAGACATTTTTGTGGTTGAAAAAGATACTGTTCTAATGAATCGCCCAAAATTCTATAGAAATCGCAATTTTAGGTTCATGCCTGAAATATTGTACCTCGCGTAACTTTTGATCCCATCGATAGAACTTTTCAAAAATTTCAGACATGCTAACTGTATGTACAGGGTCAGACAATAGAATAGGACCACAGCTCAATCCAAAACAGAAAATGACAAAACTTTGAGAAAAAAAATTCCATTTAAGTGCATCAAACCATTTACAAATAGTAAATTCCATTCTTCGAAGAAATTAAAATCATCCGTAGTTAAAACAATTGTCCTTTATTTAAAAATGCTTTTTAAGCATACTTACTGACTGAAATAACGCGACATAAAATAGGACCGCTTTAGAATTCATGGTAAAAAAATTTAAAAAAAAAGAAAATTTATACCGTGATCGATTTGCAGGGTTAGTACTTGGTGGTATAACCCTTATTACGCATCACTTCTCGCACCCGGTTCGGCATCGACTCTACTAGTTTTTGGCACGTTCTCACCGGGATAGCGTATCACACCGCCTGGATTCTCTCCCACAGCAGCTGCTTGTTTTTTTATTTTTCGGTGTATACCTTACGTTTAACTCTAGGTTTTCTATGGGATTGAGATCAGGGGACTGTGCTGGCCACTCCATAACGTCTACCTTATTATCCTGGAACCACTTTTTAACCGTTTTAGCGGTATGTTTGGTCGCGTTTTCCTGCTGGAACTGCCACTTTAGGGGCATCTCCCACTCGGCGTGTGGCAGCATTACTTCCCGAAGTATCTGGGCGTAGAGATGCTGGTCCATAATCCGGTCGATCCAGTACAAGGGACCCACCCCGTACCAAGAAAAGCCTCCCCACACCATGATGCTACCTCCTCGATGTTTGAATGTTTTATTTGTATACTGGGGCATATACACACAGCCGAGTGGGCGATGGACCCAACTCTTTCCGTCCGAGCCGATGGGGTTCACTTTGGTCTCATCCGACCACAGCACATTTCTCCATAGTTTCTCCTTTTCCAGACCGACCCAATCGAAGAGGTCTTTCGCATACTTAGCCGCTCCTTCAAGTGCTTCGGCGTCAGCGTCGGCACCTTCCGGGGACTTTTTCCTCCTAGTCCCTTCTCTGCCAACCGCAGCTGAACCGTCCGGGAACTCACAGATAAGTTCAGCTCGTCTCTGATCTGCTTGGACGCTTTGAAAGGGTCCTTTTGCGAGGCCCGCTTGATTGCCGAATCGTCCTTCGGCGTCGTTTTGCGGGGGTGGCCGGTCAGTTCCCGTTTGCCGGTGCTGTGAAGCGCGCTGAAAACGAAAGTTTTCGACCTTCCTAAGTAGTCGGCAATCTCGCGTTAACCAGCCTTGTACAGATTCCGGATGATCGCTCGCTGGACTTCCGTGCAGTGCTGAAAACAGGGTAGGAGGAAGGAAATCTTTATTTTTTGTTTGTGAATTGTGGTTGATTTACATGATTAATTTAATGGGAAATACTTACCAGGACACGAAAATGGACAAACAACACCGAAAACAACACCTTTTCTTCAAATCTAGAGCGCTGAAAATGCCCGTACAGCCGAACCGATGAGCTGGTCTTATTTTATGACGCGACTTTTTCCACCCTCTGACAGCTTTCTGGTCGAGTAGAACAAACGGGTTGCTTTGATTGCAACAAAGTTGGCATACTACAATAAGTGCTTGCCACTAGGTGTCGCATATTATTATATTTGAATTGGCCGTTTAAAGGTGATTTGAATATTTTGCATTAGAGCGGTCCTATTCTGTTGTCCGACACTGTATAAGCAATCACTCTGCAAAATTTTAATAAATAGCGTAGCGTAGAGTTCGAAATATTGGAGTTTGAAAGATAGAAGTCCAAAAAGTCCAATTTTCGTAGAATGACTGTATCTCAGGCCACACAAATTTTAGAAAGCTCAAATTTTGTGATATAATAGTTTGATAGTTGATCTATCTTTCGCAAAAAAAAATGATCAAAATATATCATGAGAGTAAAAAGTTTAGGACGCTCAAAGTCGATATGACCGTTCGCGTGCTTCCAATTCCTATACAATTATGCACGATACTGTATAATCACAGCAATCTTCTATCGATAATCCATAATCGAAGTCTTTAATGATCAATCATCAAACAACAATCGTCAATCGACAATCTACAACCTACAATCTACAATCTACAATCTACTGTCGACAATCGACCACTGATAATCGATAATTGACATTCGACAACCGACAACCGTCAATCGACAATCGACAATTGATAAACGAGAATCGAGAATCGACAATTAACAATTGACAATCGACAATTGACATTCGCCAATCGAATATCGACAATCGACAATCGACAATTGACAATCGACAATCGACAATCGACAATCGACAATCGACAATCGACAATCCACAATCTACAATCAACAATCAACAATCGACAATTGACAATCAACAATCGACAATCGACGATCGACAATCGACAATCGACAATCGACAATCGACAATCGACAATCGACAATCGACAATTGACAATCGACAATCGACAATCGACAATCGACAATCGACAATCGACAATCGACAATTGACAATCGACAATCGACAATCGAGAATTGAGAATCGAGAATGGAAAATCGAAAATCGAAAATCGACAATCGAAAATCGACAATCGACAATCGAAAATCGACAATCGACAATCGACAATCGACAATCGACAATCAACAATCGACAATCAACAATCGACAATCGACAATCGACAATCGACAATCGAAAATCGACAATCGACATCGACAATCGACAATCGAAAACCGACAATCGACAATCGAAAATTGACAAGCGATAATCGAATATTTACAATCTACAGTTGACAATCGACAATCAACAATTTACAATTAACAATCAGCATTCGACAATCGACAAAAAATCAAAATAACAACTTGCTTAACACTAAACGTACCGGAGGCGGTCAAATGACGGTTTTTGAACTTTAAACGATGATTACGCCTTATATAATTGTTTTTTCGCAAATTTAACGACAGGACTATTTTTGTTTTTGAAATGCAAGTATTTTTACGTTTTTAAATTTTTTTTAAGTGTTACGGTTTTCGAATAACGTATGTGGTATACCTATTCATACCGCGAGCGGTCAAATGACGGCAAACACCGTTTTCGCTAAAACTCCCTTGTTTCTCAACCGATTTCTACCAAATTTATCGTTTTGAAAAGCTTATAATTCGACTCAAATATGTTTTTCAGACAATTTTCAGCTACAATCAATAACTTTAAAGTTATTTACAGTACAAGAAAAATTTTATGAAAAAACATGCTTCAGGAAAAAGGTTGTAAATCAGTTATTAAGTGCTCGAAAAAAAATTCACTTAGTTCCTGAGAAAGCTGAAGTTAGAAGCTATATGTTGCACATATGGAAAAAATTTTTAAAAATTTTCTAAGATCATGGCCACAAAAAATGTAAAAAAGTTGTGTAAAACCCGTACTTTTCAATAAATCAACCGCCACAGCTGTTCCTGTTACAGTAGAAAATTTTGAAAAAGTGAATTGAAAAGTAGAAGTAATTTGTCACATTTTGGCATCTTTAGATTTTTCAAATACGAAGTAGGGGAAAGGTTTCCTAAATGGGCCTATCGGGTTAAATGACCCTACGGCTGTTTGATGAAATGGCTTACTAGACAGCTTATCTGACCAATGCATTTTGAGGGTGATACGCTTAGAACATAAGGCAAGAAAGAATTTTATGAATTTACAAACTCAAAAAAATTTAAAAAATCATACAAGGTTTTGATACATTTTGATGTAATATTTCGACTTTTAAAAATAATACGTAAAGAAGCTTAAAACAAAAACTAGGATGGTTTTTGTTTCTTACTCGAATGAACTTTAGAAATTAAACATATTTCAGCTTTTGTGGAGGTTTAATAATGATTATATAGTGGAATAATAGAGTGTTTTTGTATGCCCCCATCGTGTTTGTAAAATGCCTCCATCCTAAAATAACAGGTTGAATAGAATAAACAAATGATTTTTATCATTGAACTTTCAAATCTAAGCTCTGACTAACATCTTAAGAGAGAATTGAAGATTTACAAACAGATTTGATAAAGTTTTTCTCATGGATGAACTGCCTCCATAGTATGGCAACCCTAACTTTTGTTTTATTCCATAAAATTATAATATACATAGATTTTTATAAAACTTCAGCTTTGTCATACGGGAATTATTACTTTCTAGCAGTTTCAATGAAATTTTATGGAAATATTGCCCAAAAAACAGAAATTTTGTTCAAAACATAAATAGGCGCATTTAGCCCTCACGGTTTGAGGTTCGGCATTTTAGACAACACTTATAATAAAATCATTTTCTTGGAAACAGAAGAAAATTTTAACATAAAAATTACTCCAATGTATAGAAAACAGATGCCTGCACACGTGTATATAGTTTTTGTACACATCTTCGATGTAATATTTGATTAAATCAGTGTTCTGCTTAATAGGCGCATATAGCCCGCTCCTCCCCTACATAATTTATGACGACTTTTCAAAGGTAGCTGTTTTTCGAACTTTTTATCAATTTGGATTTTCTAAGACTATTCCTACACCTAAGCTCAGCTTTGCACTGGATTTTGAGTACGTTAACGTAAGGTTTAGGTAATAAAACTATATGCAAAAGAAAGCTAATTTCATACCGGTTCTAGTGGTGTAACTGCATTGGCGGTGCAATGCTTGGCAAAAATATGATAAATAAAACAGTGAACTAGTTTCTGAATTTTGAGAAGTCAGCACAAATTCTTGCTTGGCAGACGGGCGCAGTGGGTGGTAATATTTCAAAGCTATTTTGCACACGAAGACGGGTGAAAGGAAACGAAAAAATAAACGAACATTCGCTCAAATTTTCTGGTTTTACTTTCAGAAATATATTTATTATGTTTTTGCCAAGCATCGCACTGCCAATGTAGTTACATCACTAGAATCGGTATGAAATTTGCTTTCTTTTGCATATAGTTTTATTGCCTAAACTATACGTTATCGTACTCAAAATCCAGTGCAAAGCTGAATTTGGGTGTAGGGGATTGTCTCAGAAAATCCAGATTCATAAAAAGTTCGCAAAACAACTACCTTTGAAAAGCCGTCAAAAATTATGTATTTAGTATTTGAAAAATCTAAAGATGCCAAAATGTGACAAATTACGTCTTCTTTCCAATTCACTTTTTCAAAATTTTCTACTGTAACAGGAACAGCTTTGGCAGTTGATTGATTGAAAAGTACGGGTTTTACACAACTTTTTTACATTTTTTGTGGTCATGATCTTAGAAAATTTTTAAAAAATTTTTCCATATGTGCAACATATAGCTTCTAACTTCAGCTTTCTCAGGAACTAAGTGAAATTTTTTTCGAGCACTTAATAACTGATTTACAACCTTTGTCCTGAAGCATGTTTTTTCATAAAATTTTTCTTGTACTGTAAATAACTTTAAAGTTATTGATTGTAGCTGAAAATTGTCTGAGAAACATATTTGAGTCGAATTATAAGCTTTTCAAAACGATAAATTTGGTAGAAATCGGTTAAGAAACAAGGGAGTTTTAGCGAAAACGGTGTTTGCCGTCATTTGACCGCTCGCGGTATGAATAGGTATATACAAAGTGTCGGTATGATTAGTGTTAAAAGGAATACCTTAAGGCTCAGGCTTTTAAACAAACACCCTAAAAGAACTACTTTTTCACATTCCATTTCCCCGATCCAAGGAAAACAGAAATCCTACACCCCTAAAAGTTGTAAAAGTTGCTGCCGGCCAAACGAAACACAACATCGGACCAACAACTGGGCGGACGGGTATTTTATTCGGAAGTTTGGTTCATTAAATTCGGTATTGAATATTTCATGGTGGTTTAGTTACTGTAGTTACTATATATTGGCCTGTTGGGCAGTATTAAGATGGGAAGATGGTTTGTTGCAACGATAGAAACTGCTGCTGATGTAAAAGTTGGGTATGTCTAGGGGTGGCATACTGGTTTTATGGTTTTAGACGATTGAGTGGCTTCGGTTTTGGACCTCAACTATTAACGTATTTATGGTTAGTTTATTGTTTCGAAGAATCATGCTGTACTTCCTGAAATTGAATTTGGAAATATGAGCCGGAATAAAAATTTCAGGAACCGATCTACACGTGCTGGCAGTATAACAACTAACTTCGCATTTTGATAATTGCTCAGTAATTTTTGAAAGAATATTTACAGGATAGCATTTAGAATCATGAATGACCAATTCATCAAAATTAATAATAAATAATAATAATATTATTATTAGTAAATATAATATTATATTTAGTAAAGAAACTGAACATGTATGAACATATGATAAAGGGATGAGCTCTTAGCTTTTGAATTTGAGTATCAAGCTTGAAATCGTAGTTTCTAAATAATCAGAATGGAGTTTGCTATAACAGCAAGACTTATAACTTCAATTTTATTTTTAATGAAATCCCTTAATTCGAAATAAAACAAGCAAAAATAATTTGAATGGCTTCCTTTTTGGAAAAAATTTATGCATAGTAAGTACCTAGTTTGAAACAGATCAGATAATAAAAAAAAATCGTTCTCCAGTGTGATTCGAACCTTCTCTTGGGCCTATTAGTTGCATTGTTTTGCATTGACTTCGCAAACACTGTTATGTTAGAGTTGATACTGTAGATTATTATATGCGTATGCCCTTAACATCAGTATTCAAGTATTCTATTTGTTAAAACAGTGAAAAAGCACAAGACACTTTATTATATTGCGACCATTTTCCAAAATTTTAAACATATATTCAAATCTTCTGAATTAAAACTAACGATTATTAGGGTGTCCTTGATCACGATGGGATCGGTTTTTCCGTCTCCATCGACGATAACAACTTAATTCCCGTGTAAACCGAATTCACCGACCATTTCCGCCAGGCAATAAAAATATTCCAGATGGTTGGTTAGTCACTACCTCTACTCACAAAAAGCAAAACTCCACATAATAACACTCACGATGGCGGCGACTCCTCGGTAGAACGAAATGAGCAAAAACTTTCGATATTATTTATAGTTTATTTTACGATTGGTTTCGCTTCCATTGCCATTGCCCTATCTCGATGTCGGGATGCATTTTCCTCTTCTCTGGGGGAATCGTGAAGAGGATGCTGTTGCTAATACCACTACAAATACTAGTACTCTATGCTTCTACCTACTATTACTAGTTCTACCATTATTACCGCTGCTTGCTCGAGCAGATCCTTAACATGAAAGTTTTTGCCAACAACGAATCAACAACGGGTCGGATCGGTTTTGCTGAAGAAGGGCCCACTACACAGCACAGTGGTCCCGGAAGAACATGAAATGAGCAGCATCGATGGACCGTTGAAGTATCCTTTTGCGAGCGAGTTGGCGTGGGACGTGCACTAGAGTGGCTTAAACTCCTGATTTTCAGACAACTGACGAGTGTATGTTACTTCTGTAAGATTTGATTTTTGTAATTAATATTTACAATAACATAAGAACAGTTTCAATCGTAATCGAATCATTTACCTGCAAATACACAGGAGATTCGTTTGCTAATCAAAGACCTTGAGACTAATCAAAGTGTAGGTGACCATGGAATTTCCGCTCTTTTCCGCAAGCGACATTTGAGGGACTGCCATTTTAAATAGATAAGATTAAAACTTTGGGGCTTATTCTGCGCCGCGAGTGATGTGACTCACGAAATTTCATATCGTTTTGCTGGCTTAAATAGCCTCTCTAGTCTCAAAATTTTCGTTCGGATGAGCTGATATTGGTCTTCAGAACTCATCGATACACGATACGACGAAGAAGTGAAATTTCGTGAGTCACGTCACTCGCGTCGCAGAATAAGCCCCTTTATCTGACATCACTTAAGAAAGCCTTGGAGCATTTGATATTGAAGATAACTCATTTCAAATGCCCGCACCTTGGTCTTAAACCTGGCCAAAAGATTGTGTACAACCTGTGAATCAACCGTTTTGTTGCATGTAAACCCTTTAACTTTCTTCAGTTCTTCGACTATCTTCACTACCTTAGGTCGTTTAGGAAGGTGCTGCTTCATAGTCGCCCAGTACTTCTCGATAGGACGAAGCTACGGAGTGTTGAACATTTTCGACACAAAATTGACCTCATTGTCCGCATACCACTTTGGCACGTCCTTGTAGTAGTAGCATGAGGCCAAATCCGGCCACAAGATTGTTGGGACGTTGTGAGCTTTCAGGAGAGGAAGCAGCCGCTTTGGGAGGCACTCTTCCATGTACACCTGTCCGTTCATCGTGTCCTGGGTCACGAAAGGCGCACTGCGCTTCCGCACTCCGCTTCCGCACTCGCAAATTTGGACATCTTCCAAGTGCGGACATGCTCCGGAACGCTGAACTTATCCTTGACTGTGAAAAACAGGTTGCCGGGGATCTGTTTGAAGTCTGCCTTCACATTTGTTTCGTCGTCCATGGACATATGTTTCGTCGTCCATGATGCAGCATTCAACTTTCATCAGCATGTTGAGGTACAACTTCCTGCCACGGGTTTTGGCGGACTTGTTCTGCTTCTCATCGCGCTTAGGGGCCTTTTGTACACAGAACGTTCGAAGCCCAGCCTTAGTTTTGGCCTTGTGGACAAATTTCGGCTTAGGCGCAGCTTCTTAGCCACATCCCGAACGGGGACGATCGGGTTTCGGTTGAAGACCCCAACATCGCGGTTGTGATTTTTGGTGTTGTACGGAATACTTTTCCTTCACTTCTGGGCTTCCGATCAGTGATCAATCGTTCCTCGAACCGCTTAATCACTTGCGACACCGTGGAATTCGCGATTCCCAACGTTTTAGCGATGGAACGATGCGAGAGATCTACTTGATGGACCATGTTCACGAAAACCGGGTAGTGCATTATGGGGCTTTAGGCGGCAAAAAGTCGAACATTGAACCTTATCGGATCGCTTTTTTTATGTTTACTAATTGAGAAATTATTATTTGACTAAGATGTTCCCAGTTTTTCAATTCGTAATCTTGTATAAAAAAGTCACCGTTCAAAATTTTACACACTAAACTGGTCTATGTCAAAAATGAGTAAATAAAGAATTTTTTCAAAAATCAAAAACTGAAAAACCTTGTCAAAAGAAAGCCCCGCATTGCTCCACCGGGCCATTCAAATATTACGTAGCGCAATTTTCGAGCATTTTCAACTCCTCTTCCCCCCTACGTAACACATTCGTCTTAGATTTCCTAAGCAAAATCCACAAAGCGTAACAAGCGGCTATACCCCCTCCCTACCTTAAAAGCAATACGTAATACTTGAATGGTCTCCATACTCTTTTCATTTTCAAGAGCTAGTTTGCGGTCCTAAAAAGCAATGAAAGTGTTTCCAGGCACCTCAAAGCACCGTTATTAGAGTTATAATCAAATAATGCTGAAAATCTCATCGACTTTTTTATATGGGTGTATGTTCAAGCAAAGGTCTGTGGATCTTCTAACCAAAATGTCGATTCTCTGAAGGTTTCCATCTCTGACGCGTGGGCTTCAATGTCAGAGGCTTATATAGCGAAGGTTTGCACCCAAATCAGATCTCGCCTGGAGAAAGTGTTTGAGAATGAAGGTTAAATATTGTTTCTGTATAAGTTTATTTACATCCCTGAAAGAATAAAAAAGCTTTAAATCATGTTAATATTAAGAAAAGTGTTTAGGAACCTCGATGACAGATTTTCGCATATCGATACGGTATTTTACTGCAAAAAAACCGATTTGACTGCAAAAACCCGATGTGTTCTCTGTAGGATTGTTCGATCTTCTGGAAAAGGTGAATCCCGAAGATCGATTCAGCTAAATGGTTCCAGAATCGATCCACCTAAAAATCAAAGCAAAAGGAACGATCTCTGCAAGATTGATCTTTTAAACTTAGTGAGGAGTACTGCTTTTAGATTTAACTTTTCATGACTTTGGTTTAGTGTTTACGACATATCAAAAATAGAACAAATATCCCAAGTAACACAGATCAAGCTAACTAGCAATTCGATGTTTTATTATGGTTTTATTATGGCTTTTTTGTGCAGTTTAATGGTGGTTTTATTATGGTCATGCAAAATGTTTATATTCTTGAATCGACCATCTGTTTTTAGATAGTTTTGAAAACGTTCCTAAGTCTTCCATTAAACATACTGTTTTATTTATTTAGAAAGAGTTAGGAATGCTATGTTTAAACTATAATAAAACACCAACTTAGAAGTTTGCTCCAAGCTTTTTTTTTGCATCTTCGGTAATAGCACTCAGTGCCTGATTATTAAACCGCCATAAAACTTAGTGACAGTCAGGGTTCAACAAAACGCTCTCTTTTAGACGCGCGCGGCACACGCAAACCATTCCTCTCGAGCGAAACACTTCTTCGTTTGCGGTCTGGCCGTTGACGCGCTCTCGCTCGAAACAAAAACACGCGCGCTCAATCTTTTCCCCTCGTTCTCGTCGACGAGATGCACTATCCGAAATCTGCGCGAGCGGCCAAGTCAAACAGGCACGGCTAGCTCTCGCGCGTCCTAATCGAGCGGCGGGTGAGGCCTCTCTTTTGGCTCAAAGAACAGCACGCAGCGGCCCACAATGCAGCGCGCGGCGGCTCTCCGAATGGTCCGAGGCGGCCCTCTTTTCTTCACCGGGCGGCGCGCACGGGCTCGAGTGAGGGCCTTGTGTTTCGTTCGTGTTTCTGTTTGCAGTGCCGATTGAGAAATCTGTGTGTATGATTTTATCAGTTAAAATATATGTAAGCGCGCAATGGGATTTGGCGGAGAATTATAAGAATTAATGTAGGATGTTAAAAATGTTCTAGCCACTAGTAATAGTTACCAGCACTAGTAACTATGAAAAATTTACCATGCAATAGTGAAATTTCGCAAAAATCGCCAAATCAAAGAGCTTAACATAAGGATTGTTAAAATGCATGTTAAAATATTCTAGCCACAAGAAATAGTTACCAGCACTAGTAACTATGAAACATTTACCATGAAATAGTAAAATTTCGCGAAAAACGCCAAATCAAAGAACTTTACACAAGGATTGATGAAATGAATGTTAAAAATATTCTAGCCACTAGTAATAGTTACCAGCACTTGTAATAATGAAAAACTTACCATGCAATAGTGAAATTTCGCAAAAATCGCCAAATCAAAGAGCTTAACATAAGGATTGTTGAAATGCATGTTAAAATATTCTAGCCACAAGAAATAGTTACCAGCACTAGTAACTATGAAAAATTTACCATGAAATAGTAAAATTTCGCGAAAAACGCCAAATAAGAGAGCTTTGCACAAGGATTGTTAAAATGAATGTTAAAAATATTCTAGCCACTAGTAATAGTTACCAGCACTAGTAACTATGAAAAATTTACCATGCAATAGTGAAATTTCGCAAAAATCGCCAAATCAAAGAGCTTAACATAAGGATTGTTAAAATGCATGTTAAAATATTCTAGCCACAAGAAATAGTTACCAGCACTAGTAACTATGAAACATTTACCATGAAATAGTAAAATTTCGCGAAAAACGCCAAATCAAAGAACTTTACACAAGGATTGATGAAATGAATGTTAAAAATATTCTAGCCACTAGTAATAGTTACCAGCACTTGTAATAATGAAAAACTTACCATGCAATAGTGAAATTTCGCAAAAATCGCCAAATCAAAGAGCTTAACATAAGGATTGTTGAAATGCATGTTAAAATATTCTAGCCACAAGAAATAGTTACCAGCACTAGTAACTATGAAAAATTTACCATGCAATAGTAAAATTTCGCAAAATACGCCAAATCAAAGAGCTTAACACAAAGATTGTTAAAATGGATGTTAGAAATATTCTCGCCACTAGTAATAGTTACCAGCACTAGTAATAATGAAAAATTTACCATGAAAATAGTAAAATGTCGCGAAAAAACGCCAAATCAAAGAGCTTTACGCATGGATTGTTAAAGTGAATGTTAAAAAATATTCAAGCCACAAGAAATAGTTACCAGCACTAGTAACTATGAAAAATTTACCATGCAATAGTAAAATTTCGCGAAAAACGCCAAATCAAAGAACTTTACACAAGGATTGATGAAATGAATGTTAAAAATATTCTAGCCACTAGTAATAGTTACCAGCACTAGTAACTATGAAAAATTTACCATGCAATAGTGAAATTTCGCAAAAATCGTCAAATCAAAGAGCTTAACATAAGGATTGTTAAAATGCATGTTAAAATATTCTAGCCACAAGAAATAGTTACCAGCACTAGTAACTATGAAACATTTACCATGAAATAGTAAAAATGTCGCGAAAAAACGCCAAATCAAAGAACTTTACACAAGGATTGATAAAATGAATGTTAAAAATATTCTAGCCACTAGTAATAGTTACCAGCACAAGTAACTATGAAAAATTTACCATGCAATAGTAAAATTTCGCAAAAATACGCCAAATCAAAGAGCTTGACACAAAGATTGTTAAAATGGATGTTAGAAATATTCTCGCCACTAGTAATAGTTACCAGCACTAGTAATAATGAAAAATTTACCATGAAATAGTAAAATTTCGTAAAAAAACGCCAAATCATAGAACTTTTCACAAGGATTGATAAAATGAATGTTAAAAATATTCTAGCCACTAGTAATAGTTACCAGCACTAGTAACTATGAAAAAATTTACCATGAAAAAGTAAATTTGCGCGAAAAAACGCCAAATGAAAGAGCTTTTTACAAGGATTGTTTAAAATGAATGTTGAAAATATTCTAGCCACTAGTAATAGTTTACCAGCACTAGTAACTATGAAAAAATTTACCATGCAATAGTGAAATTTCGCAAAAAATCGTCCAAATCAAAGAGCTTAACATAAGGATTGTTAAAATGCATGTTAAAATATTCTAGCACACAAGAAATAGTTACCAGCACTAGTAACTATGAAAAATTTACCATGAAATAGTAAAATTTCGCGAAAAACGCCAAATAAGAGAGCTTTGCACAAGGATTGTTAAAATGAATGTTAAAAATATTCTAGCCACTAGTAATAGTTACCAGCACTAGTA
This sequence comes from Uranotaenia lowii, assembly GCF_029784155.1. Lineage (NCBI taxonomy): Eukaryota > Metazoa > Arthropoda > Insecta > Diptera > Culicidae > Uranotaenia > Uranotaenia lowii. The sequence continues at coordinate 255,998,738 of NC_073693.1, forward strand.
ACTATGAAAAATTTACCATGGAAAAATAAAATTTCGCGGAAAACGCCAAATCAAAGAGCTTTTCGAAAGGATTGTTAAAATGAATGTTAAAAATATTCTCGCCACTAGTTATAGTTACCAGCACTAGTAACTATGAAAAATTGTCCATGAACGAGTAAAATTTCGCGAAAAATGCCAAATCAAAGAGCATTACGCGTAGAATGTCGAAATGAATGTTGGAATATCCGAGCAACTAGTTATAGTTATCAGCAGTGGTATCTATGAAAAATTACAAAAGTAAAATTTCGCAAAAAACGCGAAATTTTACAATTGCATGTTGAATTTTTCATAGTTACTAGTGCTGGTAACTATTTCTTGTGGCTAGAATATTTTCAACATTCATTTTAACAATCGTTGTGCAAAGCTCTCTGATTTGGCGTTTTTCGCGAAATTTTTACTATTTCATGGTAAATTTTTTCATAGTTACTAGTGCTGGTAACTATTTCTAGTGGCTAGAATATTTTTAACATTCATTTTATCAATCCTTGTGTAAAAGCTCTTTCATTTGGCGTTTTTCGCGAAATTTTACAATTGCATGGGTAAATTTTTTCATAGTTACTAGTGCTGGTAAACTATTACTAGTGGCTAGAATATTTTTAACATTCCATTTTAACAATCCTTGTGAAAAGTTCTTTGATTTGGGCGTTTTTCGCGAAATTTTTACTATTTCATGGTAAATTTTTTATAGTTTACTAGTGCTGGTAACTATTACTAGTGGCTAGAATATTTTTAAACATTCATTTTAACAATCCTTATGTTAGGCTGTTTGATTTGACGAATTTTGCGAAATTTTACTATTGCATGGTAAATTTTTCATAGTTACTAGTGCTGGTAACTATTACTAGTGGCTAGAATATTTTTAACATTCATTTTAATAATCCTTGTGTAAAGTTCATTAATTTGGCGTTTTTCGCGAAATTTTACTATTTCATGGTAAATTTTTCATAGTTTACTAGTGCTGGTAACTATTACTAGTGGCTAGAATATTTTTAACATTCATTTTAACAATCCTTATGTTAGGCTGTTTGATTTGACGAATTTTGCGAAATTTTTACTATTGCATGGTAAATTTTTCATAGTTACTAGTGCTGGTAACTATTACTAGTGGCTAGAATATTTTTAACATTCATTTTAACAATCCTTGTGTAAAGCTCTTTCATTTGGCGTTTTTTCGCAAAATTTTACTATTTCATGGTAAATTTTTCATAGTTACTAGTGCTGGTAACTATTTCTAGTGGCTAGAATATTTTTAACATTCATTTTATCAATCCTTGTGTAAAGCTCTTTCATTTGGCGTTTTTCGCGAAATTTTACAATTGCATGGTAAATTTTTCATAGTTACTAGTGCTGGTAACTATTACTAGTGGCTAGAATATTTTTAACATTCATTTTAACAATCCTTGTGAAAAGTTCTTTGATTTGGCGTTTTTTCGCGAAATTTTACTATTTCATGGTAAATTTTTTATAGTTACTAGTGCTGGTAACTATTACTAGTGGCTAGAATATTTTTAACATTCATTTTAACAATCCTTATGGTTAGGCTGTTTGATTTGACGAATTTTGCGAAATTTTACTATTGCATGGTAAATTTTTCATAGTTACTAGTGCTGGTAACTATTACTAGTGGCTAGAATATTTTTAACATTCATTTTAACAATCCTTGTGTAAAGCTCTTTCATTTGGCGTTTTTCGCGAAATTTTACAATTGCATGGTAAATTTTTCATAGTTACTAGTGCTGGTAACTATTACTAGTGGCTAGAATATTTTTAACATTCATTTTAACAATCCTTATGTTAGGCTGTTTGATTTGACGAATTTTGCGAAATTTTACTATTGCATGGTAAATTTTTCATAGTTACTAGTGCTGGTAACTATTACTAGTGGCTAGAATATTTTTAACATTCATTTTAACAATCCTTGTGTAAAGCTCTTTCATTTGGCGTTTTTTCGCGAAATTTTACAATTGCATGGTAAATTTTTCATAGTTACTAGTGCTGGTAACTATTACTAGTGGCTAGAATATTTTTAACATTCATTTTAAACAATCCTTGTGAAAAGTTTCTTTGATTTGGCGTTTTTTCGCGAAATTTTTACTATTTCATGGTTAAATTTTTTATAGTTACTAGTGCTGGTAACTATTACTAGTGGCTAGAATATTTTTAACATTCATTTTAACAATCCTTATGTTAGGCTGTTTGATTTGACGAATTTTGCGAAATTTTACTATTGCATGGTAAATTTTTCATAGTTACTAGTGCTGGTAACTATTACTAGTGGCTAGAATATTTTTAAACATTCATTTTAACAATCCTTGTGTAAAGCTCTTTCATTTGGCGTTTTTCGCGAAATTTTACAATTGCATGGTAAATTTTTCATAGTTACTAGTGCTGGTAACTATTACTAGTGGCTAGAATATTTTTAACATTCATTTTAACAATCCTTATGTTAGGCTGTTTGATTTGACGAATTTTGCGAAATTTTACTATTGCATGGTAAATTTTTCATAGTTACTAGTGCTGGTAACTATTACTAGTGGCTAGAATATTTTTAACATTCATTTTAACAATCCTTGTGTAAAGCTCTTTCATTTGGCGTTTTTCGCGAAATTTTACAATTGCATGGTAAATTTTTCATAGTTACTAGTGCTGGTAACTATTACTAGTGGCTAGAATATTTTTAACATTCATTTTAACAATCCTTATGTTAGGCTGTTTGGTTTGACGAATTTTGCGAAATTTTACTATTTCATGGTAAATTTTTCATAGTTACTAGTGCTGGTAACTATTACTAGTGGCTAGAACATTTTTAACATTCATTTTAACAATCCTTGTGTAAAGTTCTTTCATTTGGCGTTTTTCGCAAAATTTTACTATTGCATGGTAAATTTTTCATAGTTACTAGTGCTGGTAACTATTACTAGTGGCTAGAATATTTTCAACATTCACTTTAACAATCCTTATGTTAGGCTGTTTGATTTGACGAATTTTGCGAAATTTTACTATTGCATGGTAAATTTTTCATAGTTACTAGTGCTGGTAACTATTACTAGTGGCGAGAATATTTTTAACATTCATTTTAACAATCTTTGTGTAAAGCTCTTTCATTTGGCGTTTTTCGCAAAATTTTACTATTTCATGGTAAATTTTTCATAGTTACTAGTGCTGGTAACTATTACTAGTGGCTAGAATATTTTTAACATTCATTTTAACAATCCTTATGTTAGGCTGTTTGATTTGACGAATTTTGCGAAATTTTACTACATATTGCATGGTAAATTTTTCATAGTTACTAGTGCTGGTAACTATTACTAGTGGCTAGAATATTTTCAACATTCATTTTAACAATCCTTGTGAAAAGTTCTTTGATTTGGCGTTTTTCGCGAAATTTTACTATTTCATGGTAAATTTTTCATAGTTACTAGTGCTGGTAACTATTACTAGTGGCTAGAATATTTTTAACATTCATTTTAACAATCCTTGTGAAAAGTTCTTTGATTTGGCGTTTTTCGCGAAATTTTACTATTTCATGGTAAATTTTTCATAGTTACTAGTGCTGGTAACTATTACTAGTGGCTAGAATATTTTTAACATGCATTTTAACAGTCCTTATGTTAGGCTGTTTAATTTGGCGAATTTTGCGAAATTTTACTATTGCATGGTCAATTTTTCATAGTTACTAGTGCTAGTTACTATTACTAGTATGTATTTTAAAACTTCTAACATGGATTGTTATAACCCTCCTCCCAAGACTATTGCTTGCTTCTATCTATTTTACCATATCTATTGATTTAATTATTCGCACAGATTATTCCGTCGGCTCTTAATAACGAAAACACGGCGAACACTCCGTGTGCTAAAGAGAGCCGCGCGCGCCGTCCGGTGAGCCGCCTCTCGGTAGATGCTCGGTGTTCCTACACGCACGCGGCAGAAAAACGCAAACGCAGTTTCCGAACCGCTCGCGCTCTCGAATAGGCGCGCGCGAATTTGCTCTGCTCAAAAATTTTCAATCTGAGTTTTGGTCGCAAATTTCTCGAGAGAATTTCGAGCAATCAAATGTGCCCGTGAACCGAGAACGAAAGAGCTGCGTTTTATTTGCTCTTTCTCATTCGACGCACTCCTGCGTGTTGAACCCTGGTGACAGTTCTCGATCAAGATGTCAAAACAGGACACGCTCACGCTTACTAAATAATACTTAACAAAAAAACGGTCACCCACTAACACGAGAATAATTATTGTATTCTTCTTCACAACACAGGGCTTGGCTGGTCAACCATTGTATACCGGACTATTATGATTATTACAGGAAACTCTTGAGCACATCAATCTCCTGATCGATTCTCGATAATTGTCTGTTTCTGTAATTCAAAAAGAATTTTTATAATTTCTCATTGAAATACTTACAATGTTTTTATTTCATTTCACTTACCACTTCATAATACACATGTCCGACAAAATTTTGCCTGGGCGGAATGCAACCGAGACTTCCTAGCGACTTTGGCTAATCGTAAAAGAACCACCATCTCGAGTCAAAAGTAAACACACGCATGCCGCGAAAAAACATGGCATCTGTTATGTTTCACATAGATTTCGATGTAATTTTAGATCTTACTTGTAGGTAATATCTTATTCAACAAATATAAATTTACACTATTTGTGATATAAATTTCATCGATCGTTTGAACTTTGCATTACGGAATGTAATTTTAAACCAAAACAAATTATTTCTATTCACTTTATGAAAAAAGACTTAAATTACAGCAAAAGGAGTTGAAAATTACATCTTTTTCGAATTACACTTGTGAAAAAATAGATCGCTCGTGTTTTAGATTGCGTATACTTTTAGAAATTTTTTGCTGTGTACAATATGAGTATTGAGTGAAAGGGTTGAAATAAGAGGAACAAAATTTGTGCTTGACGCCATCATTAATACAAGATGGCGGCTTCCGCTTTTATTTTCAAAGTTGTAAATAACTGAAAATATCATGAAACCTTCTTAATATTGTTATTAGGTGAAAGTAATAAACGAGTAGAAGTCAAATTTCGTTGTCCGTCGCCATCTTAAATTCCAAGATGGCGGCTACCACTCAACTTGAAAATACTGTAAATGACTGAAAATCACCTCAAACCCTTACAATATGGGTATTAGTTGAAAGAGATGAACCAGTAAAAGTTGAAGTTCGTTATTTGACGCCATCCAAATTCAAGATGGCGGTTTCCGCTGAACTTTAAAATGTTGTATATGACTTATAATCGTATGAAACCTCAACAATATTGGTATTGGGTAAAAGGGCTAAACGAGTAGTAGTCGATTTTCTCTTTTCGCTTTTCTCTGAAATGCTGTAAGTGACCCAAAATCGCACAAAGCAACCACAATACAGACCCCGATCGTTTTTGGCAACATTCGATTTTGGAAACATCCGATTTTTGCATATGTCCCTAAATCAAACAAATAACAGAAACAACATAACCTTATAGTTTTCGCTTTAATAGGACCAATACAATTTAGACATATTAGCATGGTAGACATAATACAATGACATAAATAGCAAATATGGCAAAACACAACAACTATCGACAAAACACGAAAAGTGCTAAAGGCATCAAAAACATTAAAAAAATGTAGTACTAAGTAAAAACAAAAATGGGAAAAAAATCGTTCGATTTTGAAAAAACAAAATGTTCGAGCGGGTTGCCAAAAACAATCAGGGTCTGATTCTTCTAGTTTATCCCTTTCAACGAATACCAATATTGTAAAGCTTTCGTGCGGTTTTTAGTCATTTGCAGAATTTTAAAGCTCAGTGGAAGCTGCCATCTTGGATTTCAAGATGACGCCTGTTAACGAAATTTGTATTCTACTCGTTGATCCTTTTCAACTTAAACCAATATTGTACTTGAGTATTTGATAATAGTTCTGGTTTTCCTTAAGAGTACACCTCTATACGCTATCTATTTATCCGACATATTTGAATTTTTATGATTGTAGTTTTAAAACAACACTATGCATTAAAGGGTTAAGTCATGACCGGCTAGATTATATTGGCATGGAAGCACCAAAAATTAAAAGCAGTCTTTAGGATGGCGATGATATTAAAATTCTGCACGAAACTAAATCTAAAAATAAATAAATAAAAAGACTTCGAAAGATCGAAAGATCGGATCGAAAATAAACCGATTTAATCGATTTTTCCAAGGCTAAAGAATCGATCCAAAAAATCGGAAATTGGAGTTAAAAAGATCGATCTCGCAAAGATCGATCCAAGATCGACCAATCCTAGTCCTCTGACTTCGATAACCGTGCGAATGAAGTGCGATAGCTTATTTCAAAAGAAGAAACTTTTATTTGTTCCGGCCTTATTTTGAATGCCGCATTTGTGCGAACGTAAAGAAAGTAAAATCTTGCCAAATGCCTAGTAAGATGTTACGCTTACTGCAATTATTTAAGAGATCATATAAAATTATGCCTTTTCGAAAACTGAGCGCTTTAAAAGTTGATTTCGGTATCGATTTTTGATTACGGCGAATGCGCCAAGACCTTTGTTTAAAAAAAGAGCATTTGACTGTTTAAAAGAGCAGAATGACTGTTCGCCTATTGGATTACTCATTAAAGAAGCAATATGCAAGCAAATTTCGGCTTGAAAGCTGGTCCAAATGATCACATTAAAACATTAGCACATTCAACGATCTTATAAATACTGATTTTTACATCTCCTCGTCCTGGAAAACAAATTTAAAAAACTTCAATGCCCTTTTGCTATCTCGAAACAGAGGACCGAACCAGCCGTCAAATTGCATACAAACGCAACGTACCAAATTTTTGGTACCAGAACGTCAGTGTGGTTCCCGAAATTAAACACTTCACCCCATAACAGACTCGAAATAGGGTAACATTTTGGTTGCCAAACGCATCTGTTGTTGTCATAGTGCAAATTTATAATCAATTTTAACAAGGATTATACTGAAAAGTCTGGATTTTGTGCCCAACCATAATTTATTAATGTTACCAAAGATCCCTTTGATTGACATTCTCGAGCCGTAGATATCATTTAAAGGATTATCCAAAAATTGCCTCTGGTTGAAATTGTTGTAATGAAGACGGCCATGTTGCCCATATACGTGTTTCACTTGTTTCAATTTTCTTCTTCCTGCAGGTTTCTTGACTGGAAACTTGGTACGGAAATGTTTGCTTTCTTCAGCCCCTTGTCTCGAAATAACTATTGGCCCTTTTGTTCGCGACGAAATTTTGAGGGGAAATGGGCGAATGAGCTGTGGGATTACACACTCATAAAAAATGTTATTCGCCTTATTTAAAAATTAAATTAAACCTTACTAAAATAAGAAAAATTAAAAGAAGATCATATTTTCGGATGTAAAATAAAGAGTTTTACGCATTTATGTGATAATCTGGATTTGTTTACAGTTGGCGCATTCACCGTATTCAAAAAAACGATACCGATTTGTTTCAAGTCAATTTTAAATGTTTATTTTTATGAAAGCATTTGAAATTTTACACTTTTTTGTTCGAGCCAGTATGTCTTTTCTCTGTGTTCTAAGTTGTACGGTGAAGAATATACGTGTGAATAAAGTTAAAATTTTGTAACGATTGTTCAAATTCAGGGAATAAAGAAGTTTACCGGGTAAGCTAGTTTTCTTTTCAATTCACTTTATCGCCACTAGTCAATAAAGTGTAGTATGTACCTTTGTTAAATTTCTGAATTAAAATGTTTTTTTTTTAAATTTTCGGGTGATTGTCTGTAGTTCATTTATCGCACATGTGTGTTTTTTACAATATATTTAGTTCAATAATCTTTGTTTTGTTAAGTACAAAATGTGTAAATGAGTATCGGTTAATATTCTTGAAAACAATAAGGTACAAGGCGGGCTTGTGATATAGCTCAGTTGGCAAGTCTGTTGTCTCCTAAACCGATGTCCGCGAGTTCGAGCCCAAGAGTAAACATCGAACACAGTTGTACCGGATGAGTTTTTCAATAACGATCCGCCAACTGCAACGTTGATAAAGTCGCGAATGCCATAAAGATGGTAAAACGACTATAATCGAAACAAAAAAAAAAAAAAAAAAATAAGGTACAAATTTTTATTAACGATATTTGATGTTGTTTTGTTTCGTTAATATCACAAAACGTCTTAAGCTTATAATTTTTGTGAACACCACAACTCGTTCTATTTAATGTTTATCTTACACACACAAACACGTTTACATTTATTCAATGTATGAAATGTAGCGGTAATGTTTGTTTTTTTTTTTTCAATTCTAAAGATATATGTTACGTTCTTGAATCGGTAGTGGCCACACGTCGTCCAACAGCAATGACCACCAAATTTATGTTTACTATCCTGTTGCGGGTGTGTCATGCTTTTCTCCAAGATTTGCCACAAAATGATACTGCACAAAGAGTCCTTAAATTACGATACATATTTCTCTTGAATTTCACGACCCAGACAAACATTGTTTGCTTGATCTCAATTGAGTTGTGCTAATGATGGATTCAGAGTAATTTTTTCTACTGATTTAAGTATTTTCATAAATAAGTCGTTTTTAACGGTCATCCCTGGATGTATTCCAACAGATCAAGAAAAAAAAGTTTCAGATACATAACTTGTACCAACCGATCGAAACGACCATTTTCTCGCCTAATAGTTTCGACGAAAATATTAAATTGATTCCTGTTGGGAAAACGAAAGTACACCCGGCGAGCATCGGAGCAGAAACTTCCAAGGAAAACTTCTGGGGTTTTCTGTTATCAGCTTAAATCCGCCCGCCGTTTTCCCACGCGCAACTACTGAATCCTTCCAGTTTACAAACTGCTGCTCCTCAACAAATCCGGCGGAAGCGAAGCTGGACGCTCACCGGAAATAAGGAACAACTTTTGCCCTCAACCAGCCATGTTGCGAAGCTTGGAGGTCTCCGATGGGCATTCTGCTCGCAACATAAACTGCAGCACAAATGCTCAAACCGCGCGCTTGTTTCGAATATATGGAGTGGAAAATTGATTTTCCCCCTCTTGCCTTGTAAAGTTGTAGCGTTTTGGAGAGCTCTGGCCTGGTGGGTGGAAAAGGTTGGCTGCTTCAAAAAGTTGTTGCTATCGTCAGTTGAGTGGAAGGTATTAGGGAGCAGGGCAAAGGAAATCTTGACAAATGAGCACAAATTTTGCAGTTATTTCGCAGCAAATAGGGCGACATTTACCTCGTGACGGAAGTATCGTATCGGAAAATCTGGTCCGTTTCAGTCGGAATCAAACAGTTGGTTTATCCGATTTTCTGGTGTGGATTTAGAAGTCAGAAGTAAATTTTGCAATGCGTTCATATTGGAAATTAAAACACTCAAGAGCAAAGTTTTTAGATTTTTTAATAATTTTGTTTATTTTATTTTTTTTATCTCTTTTTAGTATGTATCAAAAATTGAAGGGGAAAATATGTGCAAACACGAACTACACTTGCAAGGATCATCCGATTTGCAAGCAATTTTTTTTGTTGGGTTCGTCTTAGCACAAAGAATTGCTGGTGATAGTTTCGGAAAAGCTTTTGAGGAATTTGAAAATTTATAACTAGTTTATATTCGTATCAAATTAAAGCCATGGTACAATTTTCTATTTTTTTCCTTGATATCACTATAGACACTATACTTTCATATAGTCTGGCAAAGAGAATGATGAGAGCCAATCGAACTGTTTCGCGGGAGTCAATCGAGCAAACTTTCTAAATATTGGAAAATCATGGTTGAAGTATTGTGATTCACAAAGTTTTTCTGGCTTTTTGAGAACGTTAACTAAAGTTACTTAGCATAATTTTCATAATTTTTTCACCTATAGATCATAATATATGCACTATATATGTTTCAAAAGTGATTTTGAGTTGAAGAGTTCAAAATAGCATGTAATTTGTAACTGGAGAGAGCTATGAAGAGCTTGAACATTATCGTAGAATGCTCGATTGGCTCCGCGCGAATGACAGTTCGATTGGCTCCCGTCATTCTCATTGCCAGACTATATGAAATTATAGTGTCTATAATATCACTCAGGGTAGGGAGGCGTCAGAAGCAATCAAGGCTTACTGAGGCTCATCCATTTTTATGCAGGAAATTTTGGCGCCCATTTTTATACCTGATGTTCTCTTTACGGATTCTTGGATATGATGTTTATTATAGGGTTCTTACTAGTAGTAAGTTACTACACATAAAAATAAAAGGTTGAGCAAATATAAGAAGTTTTTATATGAAGGGAAGGAAAAATTCACCTAAAATTTCGTGTTTTCTTAAAATCTTTGCACCTTTTTTTTCTTATACCTACTCACCTAACAATCCTTCGCCGATTGGTCGACGCATATGGCTGAGATAAAATATACATTCAAAAATTATTAAATATGTCCACAATTACATTGTGGATATTTGATTCAATCTCATTGATGAACTAATCAGCATCAATTTTCATAAAATGCCAACCTTCTTTCCAAGGTTCATAAAAATATGCTGTAGGGGAGATAATGGCATAATGGCCACCTTAAGGAAAACGCTTATTTAACCATTGAAAACAGCTATAATATGTGAATTACATCATTGTTTCGAGTTCGAACACTAAACTATAGTCTATTTCCTAATTGGCTGAAACTTGAAAAACTAGACGATTTTACGTTTAGAAATGCATTTTAAAAATTTTCGCCAAAAGCTGAATACCACTCACTATAGGGGCATAATAAGAACCCCCTCTGGGGCAGTATGAGCACCATTAATCGAGGCACGGTAAATGTTTTCTGCCGGAGAATCTAGCACCGAATTCAACTCGATGAAGTCATGTGAGTTGTAGATTCATCAAAGAAAGCAATAACAAAATAATCTAGGTCTGTTTGTAGAATACAAACAATTCACAATCGCTCATACACTGCTATATTATACGGCAGGAAATGCTTATCGTGCCCCGAATAATAGTGCTTTGTTCGCCCCGAGCCAACAAATTTAAGTAAAAACGTGTTTTAAAATTGATTAAAGTGAAAAATCAAAAATTTTATGATGGTGAAAATTGAGAAACAATGTGTACATCATGTTGAAGTGTATACATTATAGATCAAGACGATTTAAAGATCATAAGAGTTTATTTCGTGATGCTAAAAAATTATAATATTTTCGTCACTTGAGAACCTAGCTGGTTTTTTTTAAATATCTCTTTAAAGATGATAAGGAGATTCGCATAAAAACTTATTTAAGAAAATGCGTAAGCTTGTAGAAAAGAGGAGTGCTTATTATGCCCCGGGTGCTCGTTATGCCCTTATCTCTCCTACATCAGAAATATTTCGACAGTTTTCATAAACTCTTCCAAAAATAACTTCATTTTGTAGAATTTTGTTCATTTTAAATAGAGCTTTCATTTTTGTTTTCCCAACGGAAGTGCACTGTGCTCTATGGGGTGGAAAAATAACGCAAACATTTATTTTTTAATTGAGAATCATGACAACTCTGACGTTTTTTTAGCCATGTCAGGGAAAGTCATATTGACAACTCAAGGAAAATAATGTCCTGCAATATAACTGTAACATTTTTAATAAACCCTAAAACAACTTAATGATTTTCCAATTAGATATGCTATCCTTTATTCCAAATCATTTTTGATGAATTTTGGTAAAACCGTACACGAAAGTTATATAATTGGTATGAGACCTTTTTTAATTTTTTTCTTTGATTTTTAGAAAATGTTAAATTAGTATTTTTGAAATAAGTTATTTTGAAAATTGAATGTTGTGCATGTATCACAAAAACGGAATGGAAGATTAAGAAACATTGGAATTTCTCAAAAGCTTAATTATGAGCTACAGTTGCGTTCAAAAAAGAATGAAATCGCGTGAAGCTGCGCACCCACTTCAAACTTTGACAAGCTGCCATTTCTCTCTCAGTTAATATTTTTTCATGAAAATTTCACACAATCTAGTTCAACTATCCAACTAACACTCTACAAAATTTGAAGTCTTTACAATGACGGAAAACAAAGATACAGCACTTCTCGTAAAAAAGGGAAATTTGGAGTTGCTTCACTAAATTTGCTGTATCTTTGACAATTTTCATTGAAAAATCTAGAAATTTGGTCCAAAGATGTAAAAATGATGGATCTAATAACAGGCCAAGTTTCGTCAAAATCGATGAACGTGATCAAAAATGGTGCCGGGTTGAAATTGAAGTTCCTATCAATTTACAACATTCTTTGTGATAAATTTTGGTTTTATGAAAGAAAATACCAAGAATACATGGATTACGATGTTTTCCATACAAACATCCGTCCAAAAAAGAATGAAATCGTCTGCTGGGCGATAATGAACCTGATTTTCAACCCGGCACCATTTTTGATCGCGTTCATCGATTTTGACGAAACTTGGCCTGGTATTAGATCCATCATTTTTACATCTTTGGACCAAATTTCTAGATTTTTCAATGAAAATTGTCAAAGATACAGCAAATTTAGTGAAGCAACTCCAAATTTCCTTTTTTTACGAGAAGTGCTGTATCTTTGTTTTCCGTCATTGTAAAGACTTCAAATTTTGTAGAGTGTTAGTTGGAAAGTTGAACTAGATTGTGTGAAATTTTCATGAAAAAATATTAACTGAGAGAGAAATGGCAGCTTGTCAAAGTTGAAGTGGGTGCGCAGCTTCACACGATTTCATTATTTTTTGAACGCAACTGTAGGTCCGTGCAAAGAACCCGAACATGGAGGCGGTTTTCGAAATTCAAATTAAGCAAAAAATAGTAACAATACCAAAAATACACAATAAGTTAAGAAAATGGATTTCTAACACCATATTTTGGTAATGATTGTCACACAAACTCAACAAAAAATAAATCATACCGAAAAATTAAATCAAAATTTTCAAAAAGGGATCAGAAAGACTGTTTTAAATCAATCCTATTTCCGATTAGTCATTGATAAATTATTCAAAATTATGTTCCTTATTCTGAACAACAAATTTGCCTTAAAATACCTTCTAAGCAGTCTAGTTTTGTTAACGAGCTTTGATCACCGCTGATTTTTATTGGCTTTTCTGGTTGAAATTCTGGTGAATTTGAAATCAAATAAAAACAATTCTTTTGACATGCTTTTTGTAATTATTTAAGTTTTTGTTTTCAAATATAGTTTTCTGAAGATGGCTGAAAGTAGTAGGCCGAAACTTCAAAATAATTGTTTTTATTTGATTTTAAATTCACCGAAAAGCATCAACCAGAAAAGCCAATCAGCAGTCTAGTTTTCAAATATGAAATAAATATTTCCTAAACACCAGAAAAAGAATGCAAGTCAAAATGTCGTTTAAAGCTTTGGACATAATAATTAATGCACAGAAATAGAATACATAAAATATAACACCAAATTTTGAGAAAATCTGAATTCCCTGATAAAAGTCAGATCAGGTTCAAAATGATGATTAAAAGTTGTTAGAAAAATAATAATGATGTTATTTATCATTCATCTTTATTTACATTTCTTTTCTCCTTTTCAATTGATGCATTGATGGAAAAATTCGGTTTTAAAATTTTTTATCAAGATTTGAAATGTGAATTCTCGATTATCTATTTCTATATTAAAATTCTTCCAGTAACCAAAATTAAAGGCTAAAAAAGTTCATTTTTGAAGTTAAAAATAATAATTTTTTATATTTAGAATACAAGATGTCTATTTATACTGACAAAATACAGATTGGAAAATGACAACTAAGGAACTGATAAAGTGAAAATAAAAATAATTATTTGACCTTTTGATGTAAATATTTAAAGCACAAATGTAATACAAATGAAGTAAAAACTGCGCATTAAAATTGAACTTTTAAGTTGCTACTTCGAATCATTTTTTTTGAACTTTCTGAAGATTAATTAAAAATCATGATATAAGAAAATAGAAATTGATAGAACGTTTATTAATTTTCAATCAAAGGTTTCATACTCTGAGTATTTTGTCACCTCCAATTGGAGTATTGGGTCCTGGAAAGGACAGAAGGTAGACACTTTGTTTTCTTAACTAAAATTTAGTTTCAAAGGCGTCCAAAAAGATTATGTGTTCAGAACACAAAAAATCAGAACAGAACAGAAAAGATAAACTTATAAAAAATATTTGATTAAATTTCAATAGTTATTTGAAAATTAAAACAAAATATAAAGATTTTCTATCTGATGAGTTGACAAGATTTAACACTAAACGTACCGGAGGTGGTCAAATGCGTTTTTAAAATTTTTCTAAGTGTTGTGGTTTTCGACTAACGCATGTGGTACCTATTCATACCGCAAGCGGTCAAATGACGGTTTACACTGTTTTCGCTAAAACTCTCTTGTTTCTCAACCGATTTCTTTAAAATTTATAGTTTTGAAAAGCCTGTAATGTGACTCAAATAGTTTTCTCAAACGCATTCATTTCTTATGTAACACGAACTGCTTTGGTGGTTGATTCATTGAAAAGTAGGGTTTTACACAACTTTTTTACATTTTTTGTGGCCATGATCTTTAAAAAAAAATTTATAAAAATTTCTATATACAGCATATAGTTTCTAACTTCAGCTTTCTCAGGCACTAAGTGAAATTTTTTTCGAGCACTAAATAACTGATTTATAGCAATTTTCCTGAAGCATGTTTTTTTCATAAAAAATTTCTTGGACTTAAAATAACTTTAAAATAATTGATTGTAGCTGAAAATTGTCTGAGAAAACTATTTGAGTCTCATTACAGGCTTTTCAAAACTATAAATTTTAAAGAAATCGGTTGAGAAACAAGAGAGTTTTAGCGAAAACAGTGTAAGCCGTCATTTGACCGCTCGCGGTATGAATATACAAAGTGTCGGTATGTTTAGTGTTAAGAAAGATTTTTTTCCAATAAACTTATCTAACAATTTTTAAAACTAATTAAAAGCATTTGATTGATAACTTAAGGCAAGATCACTTTGGTCTCTATGATTCAATGATTTATTGGATAGATATTTTATGATATTTGATAGATTTAAGCATCCTGAATTTGAATTTTTGTCAAATTTTGTCTATCACCTTTAGTCTTGGTGATATGGAGTTTATAAGCTTTCAAATGATTCAGTTTAAGTAAAAGCTATCATTGATAACTGATGAAATAACAAATCTACGATAAAAGAAACAATCTTATTCTTAATTTGTTTATTATTCCTTTTCATTCAATTAAATTAATAATATTTGAAAAAAGATGATGAATAATCTTAAAAGTTAAATACTACCGTTTTTTTTTATATGGAAAGATATCATAACAAGTATTTGTGACATTACTGAAAAATGTCCAAACTTTCAAATCAAATCGTTTTGTTTGCTTGAAAATATTTGAATTCAATTTGGTCCAAAACTTCTATAAAAATGGGGAAAAGTAAACAAACAGATAACCTGTATAATTTTTTTCGGAAAGCTCAATAGTTTTTGAAGTCCTAAAGAAAGTTGATAATTGATTCAAAACCTTTATTTTTAAATGTTATGTTTTTGTGTTTAAGTTGGTCGAAAAAATGCAGAAATTTCTTAAATGATTTTAAATTATTTTCATGGCTAATGGAGAAATTGAAAATTTAGATCCAAATTAGTCGAATTAGTCAAAATTAGCTTAGCAAAACAAGAAACACAAAATTCAATTGAGATTGAAATTGGTGTCTTAAAGAATATTTCATATCAGCACGTTTTTTTTTTAAATTCAAAAAGTTTAGTTATTGAGTAGAAGATACTAGATTTAAGATTATAATTTACAAATTCTGATGACCATCGTGAGCGGTAAACACCTGATACATGGCTTCCAACTTGTTGATGTATAAAATTAGTACTCGATGGATTAATTTCGAAGTTATTTAAAATAGTAGGTTTTAAACTTTGAACTTGCTTAGTTATACTTCTTGATAAAATTTTTTTGTAAGGACGAGGTAGGGTTTTTGTATTTCAAGTTAAGAGTTTCAATACAAACCATGAGTTATTAATTCCTTTCAAATTGCAGGTTGATTGGCTATCATAATTTTCCATACATAAGTACAAATATTTTCCTCATACAATTCCAACCTCTTGCAAGTAACTGCAGAAACCCCTTCTTGTAAATGACTAATAAAAAACGTCTCAATAGCAGCACATTAATTGTCTGTCTTGATTATTTGCACAGTTCTCGCTTTTAGTCCAATTACAAAAAGTCAACATGAAAAACGCAGCAGCAGCTCCAAAATTACGAATCCATTAAAAGTACTTCTGGGTTCTGTTCCTCGTCACCCTCTTTCACCCCCCCCCCCCCCTCTCCCTCTTTCGACTGCTCTTCCCGAGTAGCTCGGAGATAACAAATCCAATTAACCCCTTGAAATTAGTCTCGAATAATAGCACTTTTCTTCCCAATCCCAAGCGCCTGGCGGAGGACTCTGTCTGTCGTTCTTCTTTTCTCTGAAACCACCCACAACAATTTTCACGCAAAGAATCCCAGGGAAGGCAGTTGGGTGGAGAAGAATAAAAATGCAGCTCAGTTTCAGCAAAAGGGGCAGCTGGAAGAGCAATAACCAAAATAGAGACAAAAAAATATCTTTGCGATAATTGCATTTTTAGTTACAGCAGCTGCAAAATTTTCACCGCAGTGTTTGCCAAAATCCGTTTTCCTTCGTTTTCTCTTCGAATTTTGGAAGGGTTCCCGAGTTTTGTTCGCCGGGAGATTAATGTGAAAAATTAATTTGTTTAGATGTTTGAGGTTGTTTTTCATTTATTCAACACTGTTGGAATGCTCCAAAGAGTCTTTGTTTGAAATTTTTTGTAATAAAATTAATAATAAATCATGTTTTTTGAGAGCATACTGGGTTGGTTAGATGAAAAAAGATTTTATGATCATAAAAAGTATTCAAAAGAGGCCTTTAAAGCGAAATGAGTACATGAGGCTTGTTTTTACATATATTTTTTTAAGAAGTTTTCATGAAATTTAAGAGTATGAAGATAATAATCTTTTTTTTAATAAAAAAAATTCTTAAAATATCTAAACAAACATTGAAATTTTTGTTCCATGTTATCATATCTAAAAACAAAAGAAACCAACACAGAATCGGCCACAAAAATGAGAAAACGAAGTTTGAAAAAAAATTCTTCCGTTCATTCTCAGCAAAGGCTTTTCAAATCTTGAAATTTTATTTATTGTCTGCATATTCTTCATCCAATCCGAAAATATAGGGGGAAGCGTTTCTAAATAAGCTTATCCGGTTAATTGACCCTTCGGCCGTTTGATGGAATGGCTAACAAAAAAATATATCTAATCGATACATTTTGAGTGTGATACGCTTTGTGTTATGTTATGAATTAACCAACTCAAAAAAAAAATATTAAAGTTTTCACAAGGTTTTGATACCGTTTGATAAAATATTTTGACTTTTAAAAATTATACGTAAAGAAGCTAAACAAACTTGGGTGATTTTTGATTCTTATTCAAATGAACTTAAAAAATTAAACATATCTATGCTTTTATGATGGTTTCATAATTATTGGAAAGTGGAATAAGAGAGTGCTTTTGTATGCCCCCATCATGTTTGTAAAATGCCTCTATCCTTAAATAACAGGTTAAATATTATAAATTTATGATTTTTAGCATTGAAACTTTTAATTTAAGCTCGAATCAACATTTTAAGAGAGTATTGAAAGTCTCAAAACAGATTTGATTGAATTTTTCTTATGGATGAACTGCCTCCATAATATGGCAACCCTAACTTTAAGTTTATTCTATAAAATTATAGAAGAAATAGATTTTTGAAAATCTACAAATCTACAAATCTGTCGTATGAAACTGGAGGTGATTTCAACATAAAAATTACTCCAATATATAGAAAACAGATTTCTGCACATGTCTATATAGTTTTTTTTTACATATGTTCGATGTAATATTTGATTTAATCAGTACTCTGCTTAATATGCGCATATAGCCTGCTTCTTTCTTACTGAGCTACAGCCTGTACTTTTACTGTCACTCTTCCTCTTTTACCAGAGCCGAAATAATCAAAGATTATTCTTAGACACAGCCTTCCCAACCTGAAGGCCAAATAAAAACAAACAATCAGCAGCAGCAGTCTTAAAAATCGGCGCTTTCTAAGCCAAATCCGTTTTTTTCCCGAAAGGCCAAATCAAAACAAACAATCAGCAGCAACAGTCTTCAAAATCTGCGCTTCCTAAGCCAATTCTGTCTTTTTCCACTAGAAGGTTAAATCAAAGCAAACAAACAGCAGCAACAGTTTATAAAATCTGCGCTTCCTAAACAAATTCCGTATTTTTTTCCACAATCAGCAGCAACAGCCTTAAAAATCTGCGCTTCCTTAGCCAATCCGTCTTCTTCCGCCGGAAGGCTAAACCAAAACAAACAATCATAGCAGCAGCCTTAACAAAATGCCTTCGACAATGCTCGTTAGCCCTTTTTAACGTTAACGTCGTTCATCTCCGGTACCGGCATCGTGAAGCTGATAGTTTTTCGTACAAGGTGGATCACATGGGATGTTCCATTAGGTATTGACCTGTGAGTTTGACAGGCAATTATTCTTGACCTTTAAGCCTCAAAAGCGAAAAATGGCTTTTTTACAGATGGCCATTGTCGATTTTGCGGAATTTCACGAGCTCTGAGTGGTATGAAGCATTGGTCTACACGACAGGGGTCTTTCCAGAGACTCACTCGATCTTTTTCATAAAAAATGCCGTGAAATTTTTGAGGATTTTTTGCTATAGAATTTTTCTGCAGAGCCGCATAGAGCTATTCATTTTGTGAAAATATTGGCGTTGGTGAAGAAAATCCTGTAAAGTGTTTTAGAATAAGGATTTTTCGATCTTCAGGAAAAGATCGATCTCCAAGATCGATTCAGTAAAGCGGTCGTAAGATCGATCCACCAAGAATATCGGAGCTGATGGATCGATATTTTATAGATCGAACTTTTGTATTGTTTACAAGGGAGAGCTACTTTTACTATGTTTTAATTTTGGTACTCACAATGTATCGAAATCTGCATATGAAAATCCACAAAAGAAAATCAAACTGCTATATCGAGTTCCTTAAGGTTGCCAGAATTTTCCCCAGGCGTCACCGTGCTATTGAAAGCCACCAGTAGATTTTAAATCGTACCAGGCTAAAAATATCGTTTTTAGACTCAAAATAAAACAAGATAAGCTCAATAAGCAATAAACCGCACTCAAAGCGAGCTTAAAACGAATCCCGCTGCTTTTTGGTCATACGTCCGTAACCGGAAAAACTACTGCAGGATACCAGTTGATAGAGCATTCTCCGGCAAGACAGCAGAAACGTTTACCGACTCCGCAAACCTGTTTGCTGAATTCTTCCAGTTAGTTTTCCTGAATGACGATGGACTCAGTTCAACTGTATCACTTGAATCTTTACCGTCATGCAATATTCGATGACCTATTCTTACACTTTCTAATGTTGACGCTTATAATGCCCTTACAGTAGTAAACGTTTCGAAAGGACCAGGACCTGACAATTTGCCACCGGTGTTCGTAAAAAACTGTGCCTCCGCAATAGCGATACCTCTAACAAGGATTTTTGATATGTCCCTGTCATCTGGAATTTTCCCACAGGCGTGAAAAATAGCATCGATCACACCTGTGCATAAAACCGGCAGCGCACATTCCATCGAAAACTACCGTCCGATTTAAATCCTTAACTGTTTTGCGAAAGCAATATATCCGTCTATAGCTCAGTTAATTGATGGCGCTCAACATGGATTTATGAAAAATCGCTCAACAACCTCAAACCTTATGGCATTTACAAATTTTGTGGTACCAAAACTCGAAAAACGTCAGCAAGTGCAAACTGTATACATCGATTTCTCCAAAGCTTTTGACCGCGTTCCTCACTAACTGGTAATAGACAAACTAAGACACCTTGGACTTCCTGAGTGGATAACAAAGTGGTCGCCTTGTATTTGAACTCCCGCTTGGCCTATGTTAGAGTCAACTCTGTCTGCTCTTCGAAATTTTTGATACCATCCGGTGTTCCCCAAGGTAGTCATCTTGGGCCGTTAATATTCATACTGTTCGTCAACGATTTGTGTGACATGCTGACGTCGCATAAACTATTTTATGCAGACGACCTAAAGCTTTTCCGACAAATTACATCACCGCTGGACAGCATCATGTTGCAGAATGATCTCGACGTTGTTATGAGATGGTGCGGTTTGAATGGAATGTTGGTGAACGTCAAAAAGTGCAAAACTATGAGTTTCTCAAGAGCCCGTAACGTGCATCAGTATAGCTACACAATGGGTGATACCGTTCTTGAAACTGTTGACACAATTAAAGACCTCGGTGTTACCTTCGATAGCCGGTTGAGATTTCACACGCACATCACTACAATAACCGCCAAGGCTTATGCCATGCTTGGTTTCCTCCGTCGCAACACAATCCATTTCAACGACGTGTATGCACTTAAAACACTTTATTGTTCGATCGTCAGAAGTATACTTGAATACGCAGCTCCAGTTTGGGCCCCGTTCCAACTGACTTTGAGTCAATCTCTCGAAGGAGTCCAGCGAGCGTTTGTTCGCTTTGCTCTTCGGAAACTTAACTGGAATCCCGGAGTCAGGACTCCCTATGAGCATCGGTGTAACCTGATTCATCTTGAAACGCTATCCCGTAGAAGGAAATTTCTGCAGTGTTTATTCACATTCGACTTACTGAGCGGCAATATTGAAAACAACGATCTCCTGGATAAATTTGTATGCTCCTACACGCCTGCTGAGGATTCAAATGCTTCTTTGGATTCCAACTCATCGAACCACGTATGGCTACTACAATCCAATAGACACATGTAACCGTTATTTTAATAAGTGTGCTAGAATTTTTGATTTTGGTATGTCTAAGCAGTCATTTAAAAATAGGTTAAGGCATCTCTTAGAACAATAAGTCTGTGCGAAACAATATTTTTTTCGAGGACTAATAAATAAATAAAAAAAATAAATAAGAGTGATTTTTTGGTTTTGCAAACAAGGTGAAGAAATCCGGGGTCTTATTCTGCGACTCGAGTGATGTGACTCGCGAAATTTCACTTCTTCGTCCCGACTCCAGAAAATGATTTAGGAGAGAAATTTGAGCATCGATGAGCTCTGAAGATTAATATTAGCTCATCTGAACGAAAATTTCGAGGCTAGAGAGGCTATTTAAGCCAGCAAAGTTGAATGAAATTTACAACCATTTTCTTACTCCTGGCTATCACACACACTCAAAACACAAATTAAATCATAATCAAAGTTACAAATCAATGCTTTTTCCGGTTAGTCTTTAATAAATTATTCAAAAATATGTTCTTAAATCTTAACTAAGAATTCGCTTGTAAATTAATTTAAAGCATTCTAGTTTACAAATTTGAATCAATATTTCCGAAACACCAGCAAACGAATGCGATTTAATATTTCGAAAAAAACCAGAATGTAAACCTTCGGTTTGAAGAATGAGTGCCTATTAAAAACACATAAAATATAAAACCAGATTTAAAAAAACATATCCGAATCTGTATCAGATCAGGTCAGAAATTAACCATGATTCAAAATTATAGAGAACATAGAAATGTTGAGCTTATTTTGACTAATTTTGGCAAAACTGTAGCACATTAGAAATATTATGGAAACATAACATTTCGAATTCAATGAAAAACTTTCCCGGAGACCGCGAATAATAATGACTTCTGTTAAAAAGTTATTGAACTTTTTTTTTTTGTAAATTTTTCCCAAATCCGACAAAAACAGCAGTTTTGACCAAATTTCAAAGAAGATTAAAACTAAATTGAATCTTGGATATTTCTTAAAACATGAGTCAAATTGGTCTTAAGTTTTTATGTAAGTTCATTATTTTACCAGACACTTCGATCAATTTTACTAAAAACTAATCAGTTTTTAAAGCACTGATCATCTTTATTTACATTTCTTTTCAACGTTTTCAAATTAAGGGTTGATTTAAAAACATCGCTGAAAAAATATTTAATCATGATTAGAAATGTGAACTCTCGATTAGAAATTTCCATTTTGAACTTAACAGATTTTCTTCAAAACACATAGTTGATAATTAAATTCAATATTTAA
Organism: Uranotaenia lowii; assembly: GCF_029784155.1. Lineage (NCBI taxonomy): Eukaryota > Metazoa > Arthropoda > Insecta > Diptera > Culicidae > Uranotaenia > Uranotaenia lowii. Next base: position 256,020,832 of record NC_073693.1, read on the forward strand.
AATAAGGTAAAAAATTAAAAAAGAACAAAATTATCAAGCGCAGGTTTAATAGTTTAGAACTATAAGCTTTGAACATTTTTTCGCAGTCACTCGAAATATTAGTTCCTGGAAAGGACAAAAGGTAGAAACTATGTTTTTCTTATTAAAATTTAGATTTATTCTCTGGAAGAAGATTATAACACAAAATATTAAGAAAGAAGGAAGTTTTTTAACATTTTTTTTGCATCAATAAAAACATTGAACCATTCAAATACAAATTTATAGAATTTTATTGACAACTCAAGGGAGTTTTTTATTGATTATTTCCTATTTAATGATTGATTTGGTAGATTTTGGCGTCCAGAACTCATATCTTTCGTCAGATTTTAACTATCAAGTCCAGTTTTGTTGATATGGAGTTTATAAGTTTAAAAATGAATCAGTTTCGAAAAAAAAATATTCCGAATCTATGAATTTAGAAATAATATTTTGATGATGATTAAATTCTACAGTATTTCATAATTTGGAAAGATTTCATTACAAATACTCCTGATCTTACTGAAAAAAGTTTAAAAAGACGGTTTAATTTTATTTATCAAATATGTTTAAGCTTGCAAAACGATTTGATTTTCGCTTAAATAAAACATTATCTGAAATTTAAATCTAAAATTCTAAAACATTTAAAAACATTCTTTGAAATTCTCCTATGAAATAAAATGGGTATTGGGGAAAGTTGAAATTTAAGTTAAAACCCTTATTTTAAAATTTGTTGTAATGTTTTAAAGTTTTATCAAAAAGTCAGAAATTTCTCAAATGATTTCAATTTATTTTTAAAAGTTATTTTAAAAACAAAAGCTAAAAAAAATAATTGCATTTTTGGATTCAGGGCATTCAGAGTAATCAAAAGCTGTTTGCACCTCGAAAAAATGTGAAAGAACAAGAATTAGAAAAAATTGAGGAAAAATTGGTTCTTTGAAGCATATTTTATATCAGCTTAACTTTTTTACTACTAACTTGTTGATGAAAACCCTTGTTGATGAAAACTTCCTCATAAAAACTCATTCTTAAAACGAGGTAGTGTTTCTGTGAGTCGAGATTTGAGTTTCAATACAGAACTTATAAACCGAGATTTACAATTCAAAATTAGTTAGGGTAAAAATAATAATGAATTAAATTCCGCTGGATTCGAGCCAATTTTCTAACACGTTTGTTACACTTATTTTTTACTACGGTAAATTCATTACTTCATCTGAAATTGAGCTTTGAAAAAATCTCCATGGGGGGAGGGGGGGAGTTAAACCCATAACTCCCCCCCCCCCCAAATCCTTCCCAAAATTTGAAATTGGGTTCATTTTTTTACTTAGAAACACATGTCTTTTTCAGATTTCTAACATTTTGATTTTTTGAGTTAGATTCCGTTAGATTTTTTTTGTAAATAAAATAAAACCATATTTCAAAGCTTCATAACTCTGTTATTTTTGAACGGAAATAATAAAATAGTATATCAAAACTTTTACCCGGTTTTCAATTTAAATTTAAAAAAAAAAGTAATTGTAGTGTCGACTAAATTCCCATTTTACATAATAAATTCTATGAACCTTGATTTTATCTAACACACCTTGTAAATGTACAACCTTGTCCCTATGGAGAAAACGACTGCAAGATACCTCTGAATACAAGTTAGTTTTTTTGAGTCTGTCGGTACTAAAAGACGCGTTTCTCTCACATCCGAAAACCCAACATCACATTTTGGCGACGAGGGTGAAATATTTTTTCGAAAATATACGGATTCGGTCAAGCGTAGCGCGTAAGTAGTGCACAAGTTTTGGAAATCGTTTCTTTCGGAAAGTTTTGTTTCTTTTCAAAATTGAAGAGGCTTGATTGGCACAAAAATGGCGGATCGGGAGAGGTGTTTCAAAAGCGAATTGCGTGTTAACAATTGCAGTGAAAGTAAATCATGCTGAGAATATGATTTGAAAAAAAATTGAAACCGTTAAATAAATGCCGTGAAAAGAAAGAAAAGGCGTTTCTTGGAAAGTCCAGAAAATTAAGAATTAAATAAGTGTCGAAAAGTTTGGGGGGAAAAGTTGGGAAAGAAAATTAAAATACCGGAAATAGTATGGTTTAGATAATGTGATAGTGTGAAAATGGGTAAATGGAAAAGGGAGCAAAAAAAAAAAAAAAGTCGACAAAAAAAAAAATCTGAAAAAGTTGAAATTGATTCCGTTAGTGATGGTGTGGGAAGGGAAATAAATGAAAAATCCTCAGAAATTGAAATGAGGTATGGTGAAAATGGCGAAAATTGTTCAAATTGATAGTATGAGAGCTTTCATATCTAACAAGCCTCGGGTGTTGTATGGAAGAACATTTTTAAAAGCGGAAATAGAATGATATGGTGGTAATAGTGTGAAGGTAACGGGTTATGAGAGCAAGCCTCTAGGAATGTAATTGTGGGGCGATAAAAAAATTAACGAGAGAGGAGCGGAGTATGATTTGGAACGCTGGTAGTGTGCAAATAACCATTCGTGAGAATATCTCTCAGAAATGTTTGGCTTATGGGGAAACTAGAAATGAGTGTTTTTTTTAATGTATGGGTTTAACTCTAAAACGAATATCTCTTTGAAAAGTGTTGGTTTAAATCGTCTGTGCCAAGGTAAAGTATGGAATAACAGAGAAGCACATGGTTCCAAATATTTCGACGTCTCCGTAAGTAGAAAATTTATATTTACTGTACAATGGGGGAAGATTTTTGGAATGCGAAAAGCAGACTAAATGTTACTGGAGAGAATGACCTGGTAATCGTAGGACAATATTTACGAATCATTTGATTTTTTTAATTAGAAATTTCTTTGAGAATATTTTTCAAAATAATCAGTAGTATTTAGAAGAAAACTGACGGTTTAGAAACTTGCGTTGCGTGATTGATCTGTAAAAAGCACACATTGAAAGAAATTAAATGTGAAATGGACCGAGTGTCGGATTCACCTTTATAGTTTGAATGTATATGGGAGAGAAAATCAGACGATTGAAATGGAACCACCAATACCAGAAGGCCAAATGAAAGGGACTGCAAGTCGGATTCATATTGGATTTCGTCAAATTGATTGCACTAGAAGTACCAATACAACAGAACATATGAAAGGGACTGAACGTCGGATTCATATAGGGAATTCACTGAGACATGTACGGGGCATTGAACGGTAAAGAATAAAACTTGGAAGAAGCATCACGAGATAATAATACCAAAATGACATTGAGTCGGATACATTGATGACAACGAGGATGTGTAAGTGGGAAAAAAGAACTGTTTCAATAATGCACGGTGGGTGTTATTCTGAGTGAAATGGACCGAGGGTCGGATTCGCTCAAGAGGGATTTTGAGTCAAAGGATGTTGTATGGAAGAACATTGATTGGTGTTCACTGAGTTTTGGGAATGGATTGGTAAATTAGAAAAAAAAAATACGAGCTGTTAAGAGAATCAGGTGCAATTAGAAGTTCAGATTTGGAAGTGAATTAAAAAAAAAAAAAGATAATGTATCCAAATGATTCGGGAATTGGTTACAATTTGTAAATTTGGAACTCAAGACTCAAGAGAATATGAAGCAAAACTTTCTGTGGGAACACTTGCTTTCCATTTTGTTGTTACATGTTTGTTCTTTTTGTCTTCAATAGAATGGAAAACCTTCGCCCGATTAAGCAATTTGAAGCTAGTCGAGTGGATCAATCTCAATTAGCATCCGAATGGAGAAAGTGGAAACGGTCATTGGAATACTACTTTGAAGCTAACTCAATTATCGGACAACGAGAAAAACGAAACCAGTTATTATACCTTGGAGGGCCAGACTTGCAGGACATTTTTGAAAATCTTCCAGGAGTTCATGATGTTCGTTATGTAACTCCGGAACCCACTTTTTATGACGTGGCTATTGAAAAGTTGGATACTCATTTTGAACCTACCCGAAGACGGACATATGAACGGAACGTTTTCCGACGAATCTCACAAGAGCCTGGAGAAAGATTCAATGATTTTTTCATGCGCTTAAGAGTTCAAGCAAATCGCTGTGAATGGAATCCTGAAGCCATGGAGACAAACCTTATTGATCAAATAGCTGAAAAATGTTCCTCGGAAACGCTACGTAAGAAAACTCTTGAGCGAGATCGTACTTTGAGCGAAGTGGTGGCTATGGGTAGTACATTGGAGAACGTTGAGTTACAATGTAAACTACTAGCGCATCCAATGACAAATATATCGAATCGATACAATGAACAAGTTAACCAAGTACATCGCTCAAGACCCCCTCTATTCCCACCAAGACATTCAAGCACCCGATATACAAGACCTCAACAACGTTCGATGAACTACAACTATGAGCAGCGTGAAACTTGGATGCCGTATCGAGATGCCAACCAGTATTCTATGAGAACAAATCATGGTTATGATCAGCAGAGAAATAGGCTGGTTCAGAACAGAGACGACTCTCGTTATTTCAGACGAGCTACGATCACTCAAGCTGTGGCCATGGAAAACAGAATTTGTTTCGGATGTGGACAAAGAGGTCATTTAAAAGATTCGGAACAATGTAAAGCCAAAAACGCCCAATGCCGAAAGTGTGACAGATTTGGACACTTTTTCAAATGGTGTACAAAGAGAAATGCATCAGAAACGGAACATCAGCCTCCTGCTAAGAGAGTGAAAGCGGTATATAGTGACAACACTCCACAAACTGAGATTTGTATGGAGAAAAACGACGAAATCTGTTACGTGATGGGTCAAAATGTCTTCCAATTCAAAGTGGGAGGAGTAGAAATTGCGATGGCTATCGACTCTGGAGCTGCTGCAAATCTGATAGACGAAAAAAACGTGGGAGTTACTACAAAAATCGGATGCATGTCTTAAATTCCAGGAACACGTCGATAGAAAGTTCAAAGCTTATGGTTCAGAAAAACCTCTCAAGATGATTGGAATGTTCACTGCGGAAATTGCGATTGGTAATAATAAAACTTGGAGTACTTTTTATGTCGCTGCTAATGGGAAACAAAATCTCTTGGGTGACACAACGGCTAAAGAACTAAAGGTCCTGAAAATTGGCTATAACATCGATTCTGTCAAATGCATTCCGAACGAATTTCCAAAAATATGCGGTGTTATGGTAGAAATTCCAATAGACCCGAATGTTAAACCAATACAACAAGCTTACCGCAGAGCACCATTCGCTCTTGAAGAGAAGATTGCAAACAAGCTGGAATACCTACTTCAGCAAGGTATTATAGAGCAAGTACGTGAACCATCAGCATGGGTGTCGCCGGTAGTGCCGATAATTAAAGATTCTGGTGAAATTCGTCTATGTGTGGATATGCGAAAGGCAAATGAAGCGGTTCTCAGAGAAACTCATCCACTTCCTATCTTAGAAGAGCTTTTTGGTGGAATAAGCGGGGCCAAGAGATTCTCCAAAGTCGACATAAAGGAAGCGTACCATCAGGTTGAAATATCAGAACGCTCTCGAGAGATTACAACTTTCATAACCAAGCAGGGGTTATTCAGGTAAGGCTGTAGAATGGGAACTACATTTGACTGATGTTGGTTAATAAAAATAAAATTTAGAAAATAATAGAATTCATTTGTTTTATTCTTATATCTTAACAAATAACCGTAACCCAATTATTTTATTGCTATTAGATACAAACGTCTTATGTTTGGCATATGTTGTGCCCCAGAGTTGTTCCAAAAAGTTATGGAGTCGATAGTAGCCGGATTGAAAGGCGTCACCGTTTATCTGGACGACGTGTTAGTAACAGGACGAAATGAAATGGAGCACGATGAACGACTTAAGCTACTTCTCAAGCGGTTTGAGGAGTATGGTATTCTGCTGAACAAAGAAAAATGCGTTTTTAATGTCCCACGTATAGAGTTTCTTGGTCATGAGTTATCCGAAAAAGGAATCAGACCAACAGAAAGCAAAGTAGATGCCATTCAGTCATTCCGTCGTCCGAATAACATCTCAGAACTCCGGAGTTTTCTGGGGTTAATAACGTACGTTGGAAGATTTATCCCAAATCTAGCCGATAAAACGAGCGAATTACGCAAATTGTTGAAGACAGGAGAAAAATTCCAATGGACAGACGTACATGACCTATCTTTTGAGGAAATAAAGAACGCTGTATGTAATTCCACATTTCTAGGGTACTTCGACCCTCAAGATCCAATTTTCGTGATTACAGATGCCAGTCCAGTAGGCTTAGGGGCTATTCTTTTGCAAAAGAATAAGAATAATGACAGTAGAATCATTACCTTTGCGAGCAAAGCTCTTACCGAAATCGAGAAACGATACTTTCAAACTGAAAGAGAGGCGCTCGGACTGGTATGGGCCGTGGACAGATTCCAATTGTATCTTTTGGGTAACCGATTCAAAATCATTACCGATTGTAAACCTTTACAGTATTTATTTAAAACTCGAGCAAAACCATGTGCCAGAATCGAGAGATGGGTTATGCGCCTGCAGGCTTATGACTTTGAAGTGATTTATAAACCGGGAGAAAACAATCTTGCTGATGCTATCTCACGACTTTCAGTAGGATTACCTATTGATTTTGATGTAGCGGGGGAAGCATGCATTTATCAACTTGCAACAATTGATGTGCCGGATGCAATTCCAATAGAAGAAGTAGAAACCGAAACCCTGAACGACCAAGAGATTCAGGAAACTATTAAAAGTCTACGTGACGGGATATGGACTGACAATTCACGAGAATTCAAACCGTTCAGTCAAGAGCTATGTGAGACTAAAAATTTTCTAATGAGAGGAGACAGGCTTGTAATCCCAAGAGCACTTCGTTACAAAATGTTAGAAATAGCACATGAAACACATCCAGGCATGGTTGTGATGAAAAGAAAGCTTCGTCAAAAAGTGTGGTGGCCTCAATTGGATAGAAATGTGGAAGATTTCGTTAAGAAATGCAAATTATGTACGTTAGTTTCCAGTCTGGAACCACCAGAGCCTATGCATTCTACGAAAATGCCAGATAAACCATGGATGTATATTGCTGCAGATTTTTTGGGACCATTGCCCTCGGGGCACAACTTGCTGGTCCTTGTAGATTATTATAGTAGGTTCACCGAAGTTATTGTCATGAAGCAAATTACCGCTGCCCTGACCGTTAAAGTTCTTCATGAAACATTCTGTAGATTTGGAATGCCTGAATGCATTAAAACGGATAATGGCCCACAATTTATAAGTTCAGAAATGAGACAGTTTTTCAAACAATTTAACATCAAGCACGTTAAAACTACTCCATACTGGCCGCAAGCTAATGGCGAAGTAGAGCGGATGAATCGAACAATTGGTAAACGCCTAAAAATTAGCCAAGAGAATGGAAGTCGGGATTGGAAATGGGATCTTCGAATGTTTATATTAATGCAAAACTCGACACCACATTCAACTACCGGGGTCGCCCCATCCACACTAATGTTCGGAAGAGTAATTAAAGACAAACTTCCAGGATTAATAACAAATGAAAACAAAGTTTTAGAGGAAGTTGTCGATCGTGATATTTGTAGAAAGTTCAAAAATTCGGAGTACGCTAATGAAAGACGGAACGCCAGAGAAAGTCATTTGATGGAAGGAGACATAGTTGTTGCAAAGCGTATCCAGAAAGATAATAAGCTATCTACAACGTTTGATCCAGAGGAGTTTGTAGTTAAAGGGAGGAATGGAAGCGACGTTACTATAGAATCAAAACAATCCGGAAAAATAACACATCGAAATTCAACTCATCTTAAGAAGCTCATTCCAGGGTCATCAGCCAGATTGAACGATATGGTACACTCTTCACCTAACAACTCACAACCAGGAGTCTCAAACCCTACTTCAAGCACTCAAACCAATGGAGTTCTCATCAAGGGTGGATCCGACCAAAATGCACCGGACAATGGAGTAGTAAGACCCAGACTACAACGGGAATCTAAGCAACCGGCCTATCTTCAAGATTACGTAATCAAAACCGTTTTATAGTTTAAAGAAAGGGAGGAGTGTAGTGTCGACTAAATTCCCATTTTACATAATAAATTCTATGAACCTTGATTTTATCTAACACACCTTGTAAATGTACAACCTTGTCCCTATGGAGAAAACGACTGCAAGATACCTCTGAATACAAGTTAGTTTTTTTGAGTCTGTCGGTACTAAAAGACGCGTTTCTCTCACATCCGAAAACCCAACATCACAGTAATGACCTTTAACATGATAATTTGTAAATCGGCTTTAAATGATGTCTAAAAGAACCGTCTGCATCACCGAATATTGTGTAAATAATACCATTGCATAGCCCAATTTATGATGCAACTTTCAATATGATTTTATTATATTTACATAAAAAATCTAACGGAATCTAACTCGAAAAATCAAAAATGTTAGAAATCTGGAAAAATACATGTTTAAGTCGAAAAAATGAACCCAATTTTCAATTTTGGGGAAATTTGAAGACCTCCGGCTCAAATTGTCAGATAATAAAATAAATCCCCAGGAGGGCATCTTAAACTCTCTTAGATAAATCTTCTCCAAGGCTTCGGTCAATTCATTCTTCAGAATTAAAAAAAAGTGATAAACTTTGTGAAAGGCCTTTTAGAAAGCATGCGGTAACCGTAAAAATTGCAACACTTCTGCAACTAAACTATCAATGAATGTAGAGCAGTGTGAAAAAAGCCCCGTAGGCTTAAAGTTGCAAAAAAGCAAGGAACAAGCTGTTTTCCAAAATTGAATTTCTCGATCACAAATCTCTTTCCTAGCATCACTGTCAACCCGAATGGGGAGGGAGCAGCTCCAACCCTTCGAAAAGCGCAATGTTATTACATTCCGCATATTACCATCTCTTCTCCACCACCCTTCGGTTTTTTTTGGCACACACTTTTGTCGGTCGCTTTCACCCTTTTTGAATCCCATTTCGGGCACGACGACTGCTTTCTGGCAAGACTTTCCAATGCACTGGGCTGCCCCAGAATCGGGTACGCTTCCAATTGTAAAGTATCACTGGCATTTGAAAATGAATTATGGCTGGCACCAACAACAGCTTACGGTTACGGTAAGGAAAGTGTGGAGCGCAACTATCTAGAACAAGAAACTGTTTAGTGGAAGAGTGCTTTCTTGTTTGCAATGTGCCTTTCCAGCAGCTTCCCGGTAACTTTTCCGGTCCGAAAGCGGTGTGAGAAAACTGGGTATCTTTTTATGAACAAACAGCAGGTGTGATTTCCTTCCGAGCAGCACACACTTTACCTTCGCCAGAGCAAAATATGTCTCTACAGTTACAAATTACTTTCAACGTTACAGGAGCTTGTTTTTTCGATGTGCAAAAGTGTGGGAAAAGTTCGAGTTGGCGAACAATTGATTGGCGTATTCTAAAGGAAAAAATAGCGAAACGTATGTCATTGCTTTCTATATAACTATAAAAAAAAGATATTATTTATTCAATTAAAATTAGTCCTTTGAATACTTAAAGAGTTGATTTCAGGTTGGTCGAAAATCTGAGACAAAAGACAGGGCAGCAACTAAGTTTAGTTGAACCCTTATTGCCTGACGATAGCAAAGTATTTCAATTAAAAAACAGTGGTGCACTTTTTTTTCAGGTCAAATTGAAAGATTGATTTTGTTTTTCGAATCACGAACTTTTTCCGAAAAAGTTTTGCTAAAAGCCGTTCCGCGTTTCAGCCCGGATCAATTCGGTTCAATGAATGATATATTGCGGTGCAGAAAGCCTAACCCCGTCTTCTGCCGGGAGTGCGAATGGAAATGAATGGTGGCGAAAACTCTCGAGTGCTAGCGCAAATAACACAGACATCTCTGAGAGCAAAACCAAAAAGAAAGGAAAAAACACTGCATCCGCAAAAGGATGCCTTGGCGACAAATAATACTAAAAATAATAATAATAACGCAGCAGCAAAATGTCTTTCCGGTTGGCATTCCGCAGCAATTGCTTCTGGCTGCAACAAAAGAAAAATTCCTCGGTGTCTAAATTGCGATGGCTGATGGCTGAAGTATTTTTGGCTTCAGTTTGCAAATGATGGTGCCTGCAATATGTTGATTCGGTGAATGTTTCTTGTGTTTCCTGGTTCCGGGGTGTGTAGTGCTTCTTTCGCATTCTTCTGTTTTATTTTTGCGCAAAAGAACCAGATGCAACTGACAAGCACACTGTTGTGTTGTGCCCGACATTTTTCTTATAAGATGCAAATGCAGTACGAGAGTTCTCACCGTTTGTTTCGACTGCAATTGTATGAATGAGTTGATTGGAATTCGAAATATTTTTGTCGAGTAATAATTTCTTTCGAATTTATTTCGAAGCTTATATAAAAGGGCGTGCTGTGAAGAAATATCGAACAAAATAAGCTTAGTAAACTAAGCTTCAAGCTAAGAATTGCGATGCTGAACGAAGTTCGCAGACTCAACACTGGAAAACGTATGTAACAGTTCGGCAGGTCTTTGATATAGGGTGGATGTTCCTAATTCGGCATGTGTGCCTACATAATGTTATCATTCCGTGTGATTTTGACTGTTTGTGACGATATTTTTCGACTTGTCATAACTACAAAACAATTGATTATGTAACGGTTCATCTGAAACTTCCAATTTACATACACTAAAAAAAAGCATAGTAAATTACTAAATCCGTGGTTTAAATGAACAACACGCAACCATATTTTTGAGTAAATAATATTTTTGTTCTTGAAATTACTCCACACATAGTAATTTTAATATGTGTTTGATTTTTGCTGCGCATAGTAATTTCGATTGCATACGTAGTAAAACTGGTAATGACAAAATGAGTTCCTTTTACTTCGTGCATTGTAAAAGTGCAATTTTTCATTATTAAAATAAACACCCATTTACAATTGAAATGAGTTTCGTATCATATGCTTGTTACCATGTGGCATGTTATAGAGATCTAAAAACTATAATATTTTGGAGGCTTAAAAATAATTTTCATTTTTTTCTACAAACAATATTTTTTTATTCTATTTATTATTCACATCACTTCACCCGGAGATCTCTGATTTAATCGAAGAGGGTAGCATAGCGCTTGAAAATGAAGAAAATAAAACGGGAAATGTAGTTAATTATGGGAAATAGGAAAACTGTTTAGTTTGCTTATTCTACAAGCAGCAGATTAATGTTAAAAATAAAACTATTTCACTCACCTTAAAAAGACTGCATTTCCCGGCACGGCAGTCCAAATGATCCAATGTCCTTCAAGGCAGGTTCCCACGAGTTGGGGAACTCGAGAACATCATTCGGCCGACACTTAAACAAATTGAGGAAGAAAAAAAAATCTATCTTGCACACATAGGAATGGAATAAAAACACAATCTCACTTACCTGAAAACATAAATTTTCCAACCAGATTGATCTGTTGTCCGGCTCCGGCTGCGTATTGGTTTAGAGGCTCGTTGAGGAGCCTGGACTTCACGAAAGACGATGACTATGCGCATAGTAACTGCAAGAACACAAATCATGCAATATCTGAACATCACGCGCCTGGTAATTTCGACACGAGGAAATTACTATGGAGGCTGTCAAAGTTCACATAGTAAAAATACTATGTCGTAGTTCTTCGGCACAGATTTCTGGTTGGATATACTAAATCGTGGAGGAAAATACTAGATCGTGGACATGGTAAAAATTATAATGATCCTGTATTTGAAAAACCCATGCAATTTTTTTTGTGTACAATTTAGGTTTTCTAACTCAAAAAACTTTTAAGTAAAACCCGAACTTCTTCAAAGTTTGTCCAAATTGAACGGGGATTCTTAGCATGTTTCTTAAAAAAACACCATTTTAGCAATGGAAGATAGTTTTTCAACGATCTGTAAAATAAATGATTTAAAGTTAAAACATGATAATTTTTTAACTTAAGGGGGGAATAGGGTCTAACGGGAAAAAACACCATTTTTACGATTTTTTTAAGAGCTAATCGTTCAAACAAATGTATTTAAATTTTTTGCAATATACAAAACATTGTTAAAAGAACATTTAGTAATTTTTAGTAGAAAATATTGAAAAATGAGCCATTGACGGAGCACTTTCGCGGATGCCTTTTAAGAAAACAGGACTTGCGGTGGACACTGCATCTCAGCACAGAATCATCTGAAGTCAAAAAAATCAGAGCAAAATATTTTTGATAGATGTTTTTCTGACCCCAATGATTTATTTAACTTAAAAAAAAATTATGAAAATTTTGTGGCTGTTTGAAGTAAAAACTACGATTTTTGTATGTATGTATGTTGGTAATCCACCATGGGTGCACGGATTCACCGCAGTTTCTGCCAAAGTATGGGTTCACATACATTCCTTAGATTATTAGGTTCGACAAATCTCCAATGCAGCGCGCCACTATACCCGGACCCCATGGCTTCGTATGAACTGTTATGTGGTGAATGTATTGAGTGTGTTGATGTAGGTATATTTTGGAAGAACGAATCAATCAGGTGGGCTAGTTTACTTACAGGTATTCCGGCATCCGTGTATATACCTGGCCAGCTGGCAACTGATTGAACATTCCAATTATATAGTCCAGTTATATAATGAAACACATCTTACCTGTCGGCCCGCTTATGGGATTCGAACCCAAATGTTTTTCTTGCCGATACCGGGAATCGAACCCAGTACGCCTGGCGTACCAATACCAGACTCGCGCCAGCCTATCCACTAGACCACATCGGCGCTCTGAAGTAAAAACTACGATTTTTCACGAAAAAATCCAACATTTTTTATCTGTAAAATCTCCCCAAAGTAAAAAAAAAGAAAATCGTTGGGGTTTGGTATTTTATATGTAGAAAATATGTTCCAAATTTGAAAAGAATCGGTGAAGTAGTTTTCAAATGACGATGTCCACTGACTTTAAAAATGTGCTTTCGAGAAAAACGCGTTTGAAGTTTCTGCTCTACGAATTCTTGCAGTATTAGATAAGAGGAAATAAAGGGCCTATAATTTCTACAGTTTTGCTTCGATTGACTTGAAAATTTGACACAAACATTCTTGAAATGTTTTACAATAAGAAAATAAAAAAAAAAAAAAAATCGATTTTTTGAAAGAGTTAGACCCTACTCCCCCATTAAGTGAATTTCAAAGCTATGGGGCTTATTATGCGACTCAAGTGACGAGACATACGAAATTTCGTATCGTTTTGCTGGCTTAAATAGGCCCCTCTAGCCTCGAAATTTTCGTTTCGGATGAGCTTATTGGTCTTCACTCTTCAGAGCTCACCGATACACAAATTTCTTTTCTGAAGCACCTGGAGTTGGGACGAAGAAGTGAAATCTCGCGAGTCAAGCCACTCGAGTCACAGAATAAGCCCCTATATCTGTAAGTCGTTAAGATGTTTTTGAAAGTTTCAACAGTTTGCTATATAAGAAACACGAAAAAGTCCTGGAAAAAGACCTGAAGCTTCACAGCTTGAAGAACCATGGCTACATATGAATTTAAGGAAGCTCTTGATAAAAGCCCATGTGTCTATTTCGAAAGAAAAACTAATCCATATTTTTTGACTTGATGGGCATTAGCATTGGTACAAAAGTTTAAAAAATCGTTATGCACTAAATCGATATGAACATATGTATTATTTTTTATGTGCTTGAAGAACTTGTTGAACCATTTGTTAGCGAGAACAACGGTTTTAAGTTGGAAATGACAAATCATGATGATAAAATTACGACAGTAAGAAAAAGTGATCCTGGATGCGTCTATCGAGTTAAATGTGTGCCGCCTACAAGCCGTTTCACGAAATGACTGACAAAACAACAAATCTCATCAATGCATTTTGAGGGTTATACGCTTTTAATTCAAGGCACAAAATAGTTCTATGAATATTTAAACTCAAAATTTTGAAATAATTTATACATGGTTTAGACGACTGTTGATGTAATATTACCCAATAAACATTTTGGCTGCTTAAGAACGGCAATTCGCTGAACAAAAGCTGAGCTAAAGAATAATTGCTGCTTCAGCTTAATGGTTGAATAAAGACAAACTATAACCATGTTTCAGCGTTTAAAGAAGTCTCCAGTGCAGCCAATGGGAGGAGTTGAAGAGTTGCTTCCATAACACTTTTTCAGCCTTTATTCAACCATTCGCTACCATTGGAATTTGACAGACTGTGAACTGTGGCAAAATTGCCCTGCATCATGGCGGATTGATTGGAATGAGAGGGGAATTTTTGTTTTCCTTATGTAATGAGATTTTTTTTATGATTTCTCATTTAGCTTAGTTTTGAAATAAAGATTAAATTTTTTCACGAATTTTATTTTTGGTACCCAAAACTGAAAAAAAGATCATTTCTCTAACACTTATTTTTAAAAAAAATCTTCGGTTGAGAGGCAAGTTGGTCGCTTAAGATCGACAAATTTTCATCGCGCCTCAGACTTCATGATTGGTTCTGCGTACTGCGGCATGCGACCAACAAGCCGGGGAGGTTTGAAAGTCGGGGCAGTTGAAACGAGAAAAAAAAAACAACACAGAGGGGAAAAAGTGGGTGAAAAACATTGGATAGACAAAGACAACTGACTTTATTTATTTTTTTTTTTTTGTAGATCCGTCAATTGACGTTTTATGACGTTTGCTGAATAACTTCTCCAGATCAAGATGATTAAAGGCTGAAGACACGTGAATTAGTGAATTTTTGAGGCCTTCTTTCAGCCAGATTGCTGATTAAAAATTGAACCACAATATTTTTTCAGCGTTTATACAGCAAAAAGTGTTTGTTGGGTATGACCTCTGAAAATTGTACATGCAGAAGCTCAAAACAAAAAGTTGGATTTCTAATTCAGTTAAACATTAAAAGTACAACAAATTTATGATCTTTATGAAGGTTTTATAATCATTAAAAGGTGGGTAGGTAGAAGTAAGGGAATGTTTTTGTAGGCCCAATCCAATCATTTTTGTTAAATGGCATTATCCCTAGAATCCCATTCAAACTTTGAATCTAAGCTCTGATTTATATCTCAAAAGAGATTTGAAGATCTCAAAACAGATTTTATAAAGTTTTTTGAAATGGAATAATTGCTTTCAAAATATTCTATAAAGTTAAAAACATATATTTTTATAAATTACAACTTTGTCGCCTAAAAGATATCAGTTTCTTGCATTTTCAATAAAATTTCTCGAAAATTTTGCCAAAGAAAGTGTTTTTTTTTTTCTGAGAACATAAAAAGGCGCATTTGCCCGCACGATTTGAGGCTTGGCAATTAAGACATCTTTTAGAATAAATCGATTTCTCGAAACTTTCTGAAGATTTCAGCATAAAAATCACTCCAATGTATTGAAAACAGATGTCTACTCATATTTTTTTTTTGTTCCGATTTTATTCGTTTTACCATCTTTATGGCATTCGCGACTTTATCAACGTTGCAGTTGGCGGACAAATATTGAAAAACTTATCCGGTACAACTGTGTTCGATATTTACTCTTGGGCTCGAACTCGCGGACATCGGCTCAGGAAGCAACAGACTTGCCAACTGAGCTATATCACAAGCCCAAGTCTACTCATATGTATTTAGATTTTATACACATATTTGATAATATATTCGATAGAATCTCTTTTCTTATTGATAGGCGCATATAGCCTGTTACGACTCATTAAACAAATCATCCAATTCCTTATAAAGAAAATGTTTTCTAAGCATTAAACATGTAACAAACTTACAAAACAGATTACTTTTTGCAGCTATTGAAGTTATTTTCGATACTACAAAGAAAAAGAAACATACTAACTACAGAAAAAATATTTTCCTGTTCATTCATAGGAACTGAGCTGGAAGAGAATTCTCAGAACAGATTCGAAATGAGAAATTGGTAAAAAGTATTAAATAAAATACGTTATATGCTTGTTTGTATCCATTACTTTGAATTTTATAGTTATTCGCACACGCACACGGTATGCCAAAATTATGAATTAGTTCGGAAAATAAAAAAAATTGTTTTTGTGTGTGATGAATGTTTGGTTGATTCTGGTGTGTATAGTAATGCTTATATTTTGGTTGATATGATTAATAATATTAAAGAGAAAATCGATGAGATGAATAAGCGAATGATAGTTTCTTCTGACTTAAAGAAACAGATTCAGAATATTGTGCGTGATGAAATGAAACCATTTAGATCAACTAATAATGATAAGGTTGAAGTTGCCAGATATTTTTTAAGTTCGACTTCCAAAAAAAAAAGAAAATTAAGTGGTAATGAAAAAACTCCAACATTGTCTTACTCTAAAGTAGTTAAAACGGCACAAATACCAGTAGTGTCGAAATTGGTTAATGAGCAAGTGTAATATGATAGAAATTCGGCCAAACGTGATAACGCTGACAAAAAAAAGCATTAGCCAAAATACTTCTTTAGCTAAGTTGGAGGAAATATTTCGTTTAAAACCAATTAAAGAACAAAATATTGATGTAACGCGTAAAGATTTAAAATCTTGATTTGATCCGGTGGCTTTGGGTGTAATATCAGTTCGTTACATTGAATCAACAGTAGAAGTTTTGGTGAGATGTGCGACGAAGGGAAATGCACAGACTTTTATGGCACATGCTTTGAAAGTTTTGGGAAAGAAGTATTCAATAGATATAAAACAACCTGCAAAAATCCGAACCGTATCCGGCAAAGCCGATTCGATTTCATTCAATGGAGTTGAAATAACAGATGAATCTGAAATTGCGCAGAAGTTCAATGACTTCTTCATCGATAGTATCATGCAAATTCATGATAGTATTCCGGCAAGTTCCAATAATTGCATTGAGCAGGTTATTTATACCGGCGGAAATTTCGCACATTTGAAGCAATAAGTAGTCAAGAGTTTGATGAAACGTGAACAATATGAAACCCACTGCGGGTATTGAAAATGTCTCTTTGAGAGTCTTCACAGATTTTTTGTCTTTACTAGCAAATCCGTTACAAGATGTTATAAACACAAGTCTTCGATCAGGGATTGTTCCAGATATATACGTGGAAAAATTCAACAGTTGTTCCTATTGAAAAAGAGAAGAATGCGCGAGAGGCATCACTCTACCGCCCTGTAAACATATTGGAAATCCAAGAAAAGGTGCTAGAGTTAGCAGTTAAAAGGCAGTTTATGCGATTCATTGAGTACGAAAATATACTTATCGCCGAGCAGTCTGGATTCAGAAAGCAACACTCAACAGAATCTGCAGTGAATTTATTACTTCGTAATTGGAAGATCAACATTGAAAATGGTAACTACACTGTTGCTGTGTTTCTTGATTTTAAGAGAGCATTTGAAACTATTGATCGATTGCTTTTAATGGATTTGTTGGTAAGAGTTGGTATCGGTGGTACTGTTCTTAACTGGTTTAAGAACTATTTGGAGAACAGATCGCAAAGGACAAAGTATGGGTCATCTTATTCACGATATAGAGAAAATAATTTCGGTGTCTCCCAAGGTAGTGTGTTGGGTTCCCTGTTATTTATCTTGTACATCAATGACATGAAAAAATGTTTACAGTACGGTCGTCTCAAACTATTTGCGGATGACTCAGTCTCCTTCTGGAGCGGTAATGATTTAGAACTCGTTATATAAGAAGCTAATGCGGATTTAAAAAATATTGCAAATTTTTTGAAATACAGAATGTGTCTGAATCTTACTAAAACCAACTGGATGGTTGTTGTAAATCGCAACGCTGAAGCTGGTTCTAATCTGTTTATCTATGAATGTGCAATCGAAAGAGTACGCCAAGTTAAATACTTAGGAGTAAAATAGACGAAAAGCTGAATTTCGTAGCTCATATCGACTACACTGTCAAGAAGATTGCCATGAAATATGGAATACTTTGTCGGATAAGCAGATATATGACTTTCTGGTCGAAAATTATCTACGTAAAATTTGTTATTATGCCACACTTTGACTATTGCGCTACCATATTGCTTCATGCATCAGATACACAAACGAAAAGGCTGCAAAGAATACAAAACAAGATAATGCGAGTAGTGTTACGATGCAATCGATATACTCCAAGTGCTCTTATGCTTGATATGCTGCAATGGTTGACAGTTAAGCTGAGGATTGCGTACAATAGTTTGATTTTCATACACAAAATGAAGGAAGGAATGTTACCATCTTATTAACTGGACGGTCTGCAGTATGGTATTGATATACACAGATACAATACAAGAAGAGCTCAAGATTTTAGATTACCAAACACGAAAAAAGAGATGACCAAACATTCTGTTTTCTACAACGGACTGAAGATGTATAATAACCTGCCGCTGAACATCAAAGACAGTTCGAACTTAAATATCTTTAAGAAACTGACAATACAATACGTTAAACAGTCAATCTGAAACAATGACAAAAGGATCATATGAATGTGTTGAAGATCTGAAGAAGTATCAGATAAAAAAAATGTACGGTGATGGACATACGCGGGAGTAAGACAAACAAGTCGTACAAGAATTGGTCAAATAATGTACACATAATTATCCAGAGGATAAATAGTCCCTCCCACTCCTAAAGAAGCGTATGGGGTGGAGGAAGGACCCAAATGGGCCTGTGGGATCATCACAAAAAAAAAGTAAATATTGTATAAGCTTGACATCCACTTCTTCAAAACTGGCATAAAAGAATTTCGTGTAGAATTTTAATAGGCCTGTTTTCTCTGTTCGTATTCTAAAAAATATTATAAAAATTATGATAAAAAGGAGAGTTTGAAGAATTTTCTCTTTAAACTAATACGAAACATAACCATTTGCAGAATCAGGAACAAAATGTGATATTTGGAACGACGCAAAACTTTTCCTTTATATGTCCGCAATTAAGAACACAAATGTTAATAATTTTGTAAAATTAGTGCCAAATAAGGAACATCGACCCACTTTAAAAAACATATTAGATTTCTTAAATAATAGCTATTTCAAACTTTCCCCGGGTGCATAAAATAATTTGGAGCTTAGTTACCAAAAATTTCTTACAATTGAAGATTTGGCCTACTCTTATTCAATCTTAAAACTCCTGAGAGCAAGTTCACTTGTGTTGGGAAAAAGCGGTAGAAATTTTGACACTTTCAGCACATTTTAAAAATTTTACCATGCAAATGTTTTTAAGATCTTCGGGAGTTGTATTTTTTACAACACTGTTTCTTTTTCAGTCGTATGTGATAGAAATCGAGCTATTTTTGCACTACAGCGTGTGAAAATAGAACACATGTTGTAAAAATTTGAAGTCCGCAGATTTTGAAAATGTTTATGCATGGTAAAGTTTTCAAAATGTACAACAGGTGAAAACATTTCTACCACTTATTCCCAACGCGAGTGAACTTACTCTGACAAAATATAACGAAATTAATACATTCCCAAGTGATAATTTAAGTTTTATTCCAACCTTAACAGTCCGCTTAAGACTATTTCCTAAAGCTACTTTATAAGCCAAAGCGCATTCTACGCTATTACCACACAGCACAACTACTTTAAAGCTAACATATGGCCAAAAGGGACCATTTTGTTAACGTTTTTAAAGCTAATTCTATACGCTATAATAAAACATCCAACAGAATAGTTTTATTCGACCTTATAGACATAGCCTTAAGAAACCTTTCAGAGCTCTTTTAAGACTATCCACAGCTTCTTTGAAACTACGTCAAGGAATCTGATAGAAATTTTACTGTGGGAGCTTTCTGTTCCGTTTTTTTTTGTCGTATTATCACTTACTCTCTCAAGCATTTGGTGATTGGTAAAGTTTCCATTTGAAATATTTTAAAAATATTCTCATTTTCATTTCAATCTTAGCATGAAACTTCCTGCAATCTCAGATTTCTGGTGAAATATATACGAAATAGCATCAAAACATAAGCGCGCTTTAAAGAAAATCAAGATTGACTACATTTTGAGCTTTTTTTTAATTGAAAAAATAATGTAAGGAAAATATAAATTTGCTCAAATGATGCAATTTTTGTTTTGCATTGAAATTTATTACCTATACAACAAATAGTATTACCAACATTGTCAAATTTGTTAAAAATGTCTAGTTTATAGCATTGAAGTATAATTTCCATCAAGATGGCGTCAGTAATTTCGATTCAATTTCACAATCAATATGGCAATCAGTAAATTAATATTGAAAATCTTAAGGTAGTTCTAAAACAGTGTTAAAATGGTTTTCTGCCGGTTAGAGAAATGTTGTAATAAAAAAATTTCAATAAACAGTTTCAAGATGGTTTTAAGAGACCTTGAATCACAGCTTCGTTTGACGTTTACCTAAATGGAATA
>NC_073693.1:256041557-256085616 GCF_029784155.1 Uranotaenia lowii
ATGGGTGGAACAAATTTTAAATCTCTCTTTTGTCACTTCGAGTTGAACCATCCTGTGAGTGAGGGGGTGAGGGTGGGGAGTTATAAGAAATTAATACAAGTTTTCAATAAATTGGACAAAATTGGACAAAAGCTGGCATGCAACAAACTTGTATACAATTGCACAAAATCTTAAAATCCAGATTATTTAGATAAAAAAAGATTATATTATTCTGATAAAATTAATGTTTAAGATGTAAATAAACCATCCTGAACATTTCAACACTTTTCAATCATTAGCTAAGTTGGTAGAATACTATTTCTATTCTTGGTCAGTAGTGAGAAGTTTTATTAGATTTCTCATTTCTTTCAATTTGTATCACTTTGATGTCTTCTACAAAGTTGTAGCCAGAAAAATTTCCTATTGAATCATGTTATTTACAAATGGAGTTAACTTAACGCTAAAGGTGAGACAAACATTTTTACAGTAAGTAGTATGATTTTGTCTTTGAAAACCATTAAAAAGGCTGAAAAATCTTTAAAAAATTACGTTGTTCTTGACCCTCCGATGGATTATTTAAAATTTGGGCTCAATTGAAAGGGAAAAACCCCGGCTTTGAATGATGCAAAAATGAGCGATGCTAATTTTCGATAAATAAAGTTGTTTCATCCGAGACATTGTTACCACTGCAAAGTGGACAAAAAACTGTGTAATCTGCGAAGAAATTCAATATCTTTCCTCCTACAAGAACAAAATCTATGAGAAAGTACTCAAAAAAAAAGTCCGGATAAATGCGCCGCATATATAAAATATCTTAAAAGACATAATTCCCCTATTTTTATTTTAACAAAATCAGAAAAAAGCTGATTTGAACATAGAAAATTGGAGAAAAGGTAGATCTTTATTGTGTGATTTGATTCCTCGGAAAAAATCACACAAGGTAGGTTTCATTTGCTTCAAAAATTTTAAGTCCGAACATGCTTTTTCTGAACTATTTGCAAATTTTGGAGGAATTGAGAGTAAAACAGCCATAACTCCATTTTTGGAAGCGTGCGGGGGCTCAAACAGCCTTCATTCGATGTCTCGGAACAAATCGCATGAGATTATTCTTATTTGCTTCAAAATTTTCGAGTCTGAGTAATGTTTTTTTCTGAATTAATTGAAAAATGTAGAGGATTTCACCGTCAACAGCACTAACAAGCTAAGTACATCTCTACAGCAAATTTTTCAGTTCACGTTTGTATGAGTACCAAGACTTTCGCTGTCTGCTTCCCTGAAATTTCGATATAAATATTTAACCCTTGAGGATACATTGTATTTTCATCTCAGTTTTGCTTGTATAAATTTCGATTCTTATAGGGCCTGTACTATACCCTTCCTTTTTTTGCCATACGCTCAAGAATTTTGTGTTGCCAAAATCGAACCGTGCCAAAATCAAACGGTTTTTTTCATCAACTTTTTTTTTTACATATTAATAAAAATAAACCATTGTTATTATTATTAACATTTTTTGATTCGTTTCAGACATTTTTTGTTATTTTTTATCATGTTTTTGACAGATTTAGAACTTTTTTTTGTTAAGTTTAGAATGCATGTTATTTTTATCATTAGTTATTGGATAAATATAAATAATTTCGTGATAACCAATGATCACGATCCATTCAGAAGAAAAATATATCTTTTTGAACTCTAGGAGTCAATGAAACCTATAACATACATTTTGGAAAACTTTTTTTTTAATTGAGAGTTAACTGTTGTTTTGAGAAAAAGGCATTAAAGGGTGTCCACGATGAAATTGCCACACACAAAATTGATTCGCAAAATTCTAGTTTTCATCCGATTGCCATCAAATTTTCAGGGATTGAAGAATGACTATTAAACTTTATTTTACTATTTTTCTCGTATTTTATTCACAGTCCATATGCAAATGCCAGCACATTGGCCTTAACCACGGCCATAAGATTCTGCACAACTTGTGAATCAACCGTTTTTTGCATGTTAACTAGAGTGCCCCTAATGACCCGACTTCTGAAAATGTTATGCGCTGCAGGCTAAAATTGATCCAAGGTCATGTACAAGATCCCGTGCCAAATTTGGGCCAGATCGGAACACGGGAAGGGGTCGCTCAACGAGCCTGAAGTTTGTATGGGATTTTGAGACATTTTGTTCGAGAGAAATATGAAAAACAAGTTTTTCATCAATTACTTTGGTTCCTGTCGGCCTATTTCTTTAAAAAACGGTTTTTCTTAAAGCCTAAACTATGAAAAATATTTCATCCGAAGACTGCATTTCGATAAGAGTTAAGATAAAAAAGTTATTGGGCTTCAAAAATGGGCTAGCCTGCAGCGCATAATATTTCACAGGTTTTGAATTTCCCATTTGGGGCAGTCTAATGTATACCCATACTTTCTTCAGCTCCTCGACTGTCTTCACTACCGTTTAAGAAAGTGTAGCTTCCTTATCGCCCAGTTCCGGAAGGACAAAACTAAGGCTGGGCTTCGAACGTTCAAGGTACAAAAGGCCCCTAATCGCGACGAAAACCAGAACAAGTCCGCCAAACCACACACTTAAAAATATTCGCGGAATTTTACATGCAAGAGCATGGGTAGAAGGGAATCGGGTATTTACATGTATGAGTACTGGTCTTGGCATGTAAATATCCGGCCCCATTCATGTTGGTTGTTTACTGTAGATTTACATTATCAGCCTCGTTTCATAATACTCTCATACAAGAAGTGTTCAATATGAATAACAATATAAAAACACAAATATTTTTAACAAAGATCTTTTATTAAATTCAACACATTATCTGAGGACATGTATAATACTATGGGATAACTAACACATAATTTCACACTAGTTATTCGCATAATCACAATCACATTTTCCCGACTAAAGAATCATCTGTTGTCAGCTGAGAATTTGCCGCCGCACAATTGAAATAACACTATTCGTCGCTTGTGAGTAGGAATTTTCAGCTTCTTATTTGAAGAAAGTTTGATTGGCCTCAGCATGCTGCAGAATGACACACACTTAGAAAAATCCAAGTAGATTTACATGCAACTGCATGGGTAGAAAGGAATCGGCTATTTACAAGTGATGATACTGCACATCTCATGTAAATTCCCGGTCGCATTCAATGCTGTTGTTTACTGTACATTTACATTATTCAGCACATCTCACGAATCTTATTGGACAGGGAGTGGTTTCGCAAAATCAAAGAAGTCACCGGTTTGAAGCAATAAAAAACTTTTATTTCACATTGATCACACTTTCTGGTTGATTATCAACACTTGAACTGATCTTCGCAGCCGATTCCCCCGACGACGGAAACGACGGCTGGTGCGGTAAGACAGCAGAAAATTGGATGTCATACAGTTGGGGCTATGATGTTTTGGGAACTCAGCATCAATTTCCTATAAATAACAGCAATTAGTGTGAAATTATCAAGTCAATCACATTTATTTTTAATATTAATTTACCTTTAATCAACAACCACGGTCTGATTGATAAAAAAAACTAACAACTTTTGCCGACGCAGTACGGGACGGGAAACGAACAGGAATGAAAACAAAACAAAACTGACACTGGCGCTGGAATAAGCATGCATTGACATGTAATTTTCATAGAAATGGTTGAGCTGCTATACTCTTTTTCGAAATTTTTCAAGTGGCGATGTAAAAATGTAAAATCACTTGTATTGTAAGGTTACATTTTTTTATCTGTGCACCCAATCACAGCTGTTGAATTCCTGTAAAATATAAATGAACAAATCATTCAATCAACCATCACCACTGATATTCAAAACTATTGGTCGACTCCAGTGTAGTTGAACAATCAAATTTTAGCTTACCTTACTGTAGACTACTGAGCGCAGCAAAAAAATTCAAAACGGAGCTAAACAGCAGCAGAAAACAAAGAACACGTAAAATAAAAACAAAATTTGCATGCCGACACTGCGTTTCAGCATGCATTTTCATGTAATTTTTCGTCTAATGCGAAGATGCTATACTCTTTTTCAAATTTTTCAGCGCGATGACGAAAAAATGTAAAATCACTTGCAATGTAGGATTCCATTTTTTTATCTGTGCAGGAATTTCTTCGCAAATTTGGAAATCTTCTGAGTGTGGACATGCTCCGGAACGCTGAACTTATCCTTGGCCGTAAAAAACAGGTTGCCGAGGATTTGTTTAAAGCGGCCTTAACATATATTTCGTCGTCCATGATGCATCATCCAACTTTCGTCAGCATGCTGAGGTACAAATTCCTGGCACGGGTTTTCTCGGACTTGTTCTGCTTCTCGTCGCGATAAGGGGCCTTTTGTACCTTGAACGTTCGAAGCCCAGCCTTAGTTTTGTCCTTCCGGAACTGAGCGATTAGAAAGCAGCACCTTCTTAAACGACCTAAGGTATTGGAGACAGTCGAGGAACTGAAGAAAGTACAGGTTTACATGCAAAAATCGATTGATTCACAGGTTGTGAAGAATCTTATGGCCGGGGTTAAGGCTAATGTGCTGGCATTTGCGTATGGACTGTGAATAAAAAACAAAAAAAAAATGTTAAATGAAGTTTAATAGTCATTCTTCAATCCCTGAAAATTTGATGGCAATCGGATGAAAACTCGAATTTTGCGAATCAATTTTGTGTGTGTTGTTGGAATTATCTATATATATAAAACAGGGAGAGAGACAGCCCATACAGAAATGTGCGAACACGCAAAACTCTTCACTGGATCATCCGATTTGCATGCGATTTTTTTTGTTGTGTTCGTCTTCACGCGAAGAATAACACAACGGAGAGATTTTTTCGAAAATATTTTTGTGGAATTTTAAAATTAACTTTTAGTTTTTATTCGTATCAAATAAAAGTCATGGCCACATTTCCATTGTTTTCATTCGAATCACCCAGAGTAGGAAGGCGCCAACAGCAATCAAGGCTTACTGATGCTCATCCATCTTTATGATAGAAGTTTTGGCGCCCATCATAGCCAATGAACTCTTCACGAAACAACAGTAAAATGGATACTTGGATGTGATTGTTCATACTTCTAATGGGGTGAAAAAAACGCTATTAGCCCGAAAGGAGCATATTCCCGGATACCTAGAGTCGTTTTTGCTTCAGGATCAAGGCAACTCAAACATTTTTTAATTTCATCAACCCTAAACATGCTGGATTGCCCGTTTTTACCAGGGTATGTTCAAATCCAGGATTTAGAGCGGCGTTATTCACTTCATTTGCTAAATTAAACAAACTTTGCTAAATTAAAGACTTCAGCAAAATGATGATGAACGGTTTCAAGGAGGTTAATCTTAATCAATTCAACATCAGTTGATATGTTTCGATAAACAAACAACTATTCAGGTGTTTTTTCTTTCTGATTTTGGTTGAGTTGTTCTTGGATTTTGGCAAATTTGGGTTGAAAATTTTTAAAGCGGGAAAAATTCTGGTGGCCTTGATATACCCCGTTATTTTGTTTTGTTTATTTTACGGCCTTATTGAAGAATGTCATATTAGTCAAGGAGAATAATTTTGAACGCTAAGACTGGAATTTTTTTAAACATACTCTTAATTGTTTTGGCAACGATGGTCTTATTTGAATCTAATTAGTATAGGTAAATTTGAATAGATGTGAATGATTTTTAAAAATTTTTCAGAATGTATTAAGTTTGTTTGGGAATGGAATTTTGTAAATTTTTTGATCATTGTAAAAAAAACCAATTGGATGATTCAGAGACGTTAGAAAATCTTCTCTTCTTTCTAATTTGAAACTAAAGAATTTAAATAAGGTTAACTTTGTATAACTAAAACTCATAATAAGATTCAACGCTAAGTGTCAGAGATCAGAAACAGGAATTTAATTTAAGAATATCTTCGAACACAAGAAGCTTTGAACATAAAAAAACTTATGTCTCAAAAAAAAAATTGACAAAGATTCAAAACCAATAAAAAAAGACTTTCCAACCACATAGGTATTACAACAAAAAAAAATTAAATTTTGATAATATGTACTCACTCACTCATAACTATTGGTTACACACAAATGTTAAAAATTATTTATTTTGAAATCGAAATCAGAGAAAAAATCAAATTATTGATAAAACGTTTAAAAAATGTTATCACATATTCCTTAAGCCTCAATAAAAGTCTCCAAAATCTTTAAAAACGTAAATTTTCGGTGCCTTAAAAAAAACCCTCTAATTTGAATTTGCTGTGAAGAATTTGATTAAAATTATTTATGTTCTAATTTTATTTGACCAGAACTTAATAAATCCTGTTTTGATAAATATGTGCTAATGATAAGAGATGTACCAATGATCATGTGCCGATGGCCAATTGTGCCATGTCTGCGAATTTCGTATACGGTGAAAAATACTTCTAACATGATTTTGGCGAAAAAAGAAAGACAAACTAAAACTGCGTGAATTGGAGACAAATCTCAACAAAACATTATTTGGCACACTTGGGGTTGATTGAAAATGGTTAACTATGTGTAGAATCTTCTGTTATCCAAGAAAACAAGAAGTAAGTAAACTTTCAAGTTTTTCCCAGAGAAAAAGTCGCTTCCAGTTTTCTTTTCGCTGGAAATCAAGAAATTGAAACTAATAAATATTATGTTAACTTTTTGCCCCTAGAGGATTCAACAATTAAAATTTCTTCAAATGTAGGTATGGGTGAGGAAAAAAATTATTAATGGGAATTTTAATAAACAAAAAAATCCGCGAAGCGAAAAACAACACATGCATCCAAGTTTGATACGATGGAAGCTCAAATGAACGTTTTCATTGATTAAATAGACACTCTCGCTATTCACCCTACTTGGGGAGTGAATAAAAATAGCTGTTGAGGAATGATAGAGAAAATACTTAAAGCTTTCTTTTTGATTGAGTTCTGTGTTAAGATCCACTTAATATAATTCGCAGAAATATTATAAAAATTGTCCGTTATTTTCCCCGATTCTTTTCATTTTTCGGTGCCAAACCGATTTCATGGAAATAAATAATCATTTACCATAACTAACAATTTTTTGGGAAATCTCAAAGGCTTAACAAAGTTTGCCGGGTAAGCTAGTATTTATATAATATTTTTTTCACTTTGAAGTGATAAAAAAATATATCTTCAAATCACAGTTTGTTGAATTTTTCAAACAAAATTCAATAACATGTAAAATTTATTATCTGCATTTTGTTAAAAATAACATACTTAACATGCATATAATAACAATTTCGTCACTGCTTTCATTACTAAAAGGAAAAAGCATTTAAAAATAATCATGAAAATCTGCAATTTGTAATAATCTATTCAACTTCGAATAATTGAATTTATTAAGCATTCCCAATTTTAAAATAACTTGTAAATAAAATAAAAAGAAGTTTTCTATCGGCTGGTTGAGTTGGATGAAAACGGATTGTTGGAAATTTTAATTGTAAAGGTTGAAAATCGTAGCTCGTTAAAAAAAGTTTGACTTTGTAATTTCAAAATTCATACTACATTTTCGAAAATTCAGTACCTAGAATCAGTATTTTTTTATCTTCTGAAATATAGGTCTCACGAGAAGAACAAAACAACGCATAAAAATCGTAACAACGATATAAGGAGTGTTTTCGAAAAATTGCAACACTTTGTTTCGTGAATAACTTTTGAATGCATTGATGAAACATGATGAAATTTTCAGTGAAGCTACCTAGTAATGTAATGTGCACGTGCACAAAATTTGATGACAATCTCTCAAGTGGTTTTGAAGATAGCGTCCAATACTGTAGTTCATTGACAAATTTTTTTGGGCAGGATCGAGAAAAATCCCGAAAAGTTCCAGTGGGAGACTCAAAGACAGCTGAAAAACAACTAATAAAAAATCTAAGAGGACCCAATAGTGAGCTAAAATTTGTATAAAAGTGAAGATAGTTGATTCCTTTAAGTGAGAGGAATGTGAGAGGTTTTTTCAAGCTCAATCCGAAAATATAAATGAGGGAGTGATAAAAAAATAAATTTTTTTTAAATAATTTTTCAGCAAAGGTTAAACTCTGTTTAAGTTGGATCTGGAATCGTGCCATAACGCAAAAATTGTGTTGAAGTGATAAAAAGTCAAATATGTTATTTTTGTACCGAAGGAGGAAATTCGGCTAAATTTGATATGATTTTGACCGAATTCAAAATTTTGAGTTATTTTGAAGGTCAAGCTTCAGGAAACAGCAAACGTAATCAAAAATTGCCTTGATTTGAAAAAATGGTGGTTCAAAGTGTGCATTATAGATGGCGCACGTATTGTACAAAAATTATTGTCAAAAAAATTCCTCATTCAGGCGCTATCTCAAAAACAACTTGACAGAACATCACGAAAATTTGCATATGTTAAATTACATTACTAGGTTACTTCGCTGAAAATTTCATCAATTTCCATCCTTGCATTCAAAAGTTATTCACATAACAAAGTGTTGCATTTTTTTTCGAATACAACCCTTCTCTTCGTTTGGTATAAAAAGGGATTGACAATGTGATTTTACAAACGCTTTTAATCAACTAAAAAAATTACATTTACCTTACTGAAAACCATGGCTGAAATAATGAATTGTAGATATGAGGAAATCTTTGTTATGCAGTAATATTCAGATCGACTTGCAGCTTTTGATAAAAATTAATTCATCCATTCAGATCCTTTATCTGATATACAAAGCTATTTTTATATGTAGTTACACCGACTTAAACTATTTCCAGAGATCCCTTCCAGAACCTATTTTAGAAAAAAAAAAGCAGCACGTGTATCCACCAGCTGAAGTGGCAAACAATTTTTCTACTTTTCGCCTCCGAAGGAAAACTTACGACGGAAAGCGTAATTTATGTAAAGTAGATTAAAATCTTTCACCTTTTTTGCTGAAGCTTGCATCCAGTCGTAGTTTTTTTTCGTTTTCTCCTCCGGGCCCCAGATTGTTGATAGAAATTGTGAGTTAAAGATTCTCTGCTTTCTTTTCAACAGCCGAAACGAGAGAATATTTTACGAGGACAAAAAATCATGCTGAATTGCTGCTCCTGTTGCCAAGTGCAAACTTTTCAAACCTCATTGTTATTCTATTGAATGTAGAGATTTTCCAGTTTTGTCATTCGCAATTTGGAAGTATCGAGGTACTTACCATAAATTATGCAACACAGCTTAAGTCCTGCGGGAGCAAGCTGCTGTGTATCTTTTAGCCGAGAAACATTCTTTCCCGAAATTGAGAAACTTTAGCGACAACTACGGGCCCGGTTCAGAGATTACTCACATCAGCTGAATAATGAAACAATTGTACAAGTAGAAATAAATTAAAGTTGTAAGTAATCTGAGAGTACTGAAAACAAATGCTTGGATCATTCATAAACTCAAAAACAGTATTATTGAAAGTTATTCTTAGATTTTGATACAAAGAGTTTAGATTAAAGTTTTTTTTCTTATGAATTTTTCATTAAAATTTGTTTATATTTCAAATCCTCAAATTTTTACTGCCCAAGGCTCAATCCTAAGCCCCTCGAATCGCTATTAATATAATTTCGTATGTTGCCATGCTTGAATTGCAAATCATCCCAACATTAGCATAACTTGAGTCCTGCTCCTCGACCACAAACGGAAACGCAAGTGGAATAAAAACCATTCCACTAGAATGAATTTAAAAGTGCTGCCCCCCGCATCAGGAATGCTTTCCTGCGGTGGAAAAATCCTCCCGAAGAAAATGGGCAGAGCATTTAGAGATCTGACGGACCATGGAAAATCGCAGGTAGTCAAGCACGCAAAGTCGGATAAAGTTCTCTCGGGGGACAAGTTTCCGGAATGGATAAATTTCACCATCATATTTGCCATATGCTGCGGGGTGTAATATTCAGCAAATTTCCATTTTTATGCCGTTGTCGGAAAGGATTCGATAGAAATGTTAAGTAGTGTGGTTGTTAAGATGCGAAAGAAACTAACGTATAGAGTTGAGAAATTCACAAGATTCTACATTTATTTGCGCAATTAAAGTGTTATTATTCTACTTCTTGAATATCAGAAAAGAAGCGCATAAATTATCACCATACAGATAGTGAAACATTTGATAAAACTTCTTCTTATTTTTTCTACCCTCTCTAGTTCTGATGGAAATTGGGAGTCAGAACATTCATATTTAAACCTACAGAATATTTATTAAGACCAGGCCCACCAATGGTTTCTAAACCTCGAATCGAGTACATTCAGCAACATATCTATCAACCCATCATCGCACAAACAGTCACTAGCTTGATTCGAGAAATAGAATTCGAGCAGTAGGTTGTTACAGGATGCGTTTTTGTAGCAACCCGGTAGCAACGCAGCCAGTCGTCGCTATCAGAAAATAAACAAACACAAATACCAACCTGGATCGCAACAATGGGTGCGAAAATCAGTAAGTTGATAAAAACGCAACCAATCAAAACATCTAAAATACCGACCGAAATAGCAACGCCCGATGAGATTGGTCTAAGCTGATTTAAAATATCATAAATTGATGATAAGTTTTAATCTTCGAAAAATTTATTAATTATGTATCATTATTAGGTATGTTCATTGACACGTGCGGCAAGATGAAATGATAGGTAGAAGAATTTTTAAAGGCATGAAGAATAGGCGGATAGACTAGCATCAGATGAGCTTCGTGGGATAAAGTTTTTGATAGGTGGTGAAAATTGTAAGTCTAGGGCATTTTTGTATTGGAAAGCATGATAGTGTGGTGGTACGCCTTTGCCATACAACAGACTACTCTGTATAGGAAGCGTGATCTACTTTTGATCAACACATTCCTAAACACAGCAGGCCAGTTGGATTGTGAACTGTGAATACACAATCGGGTGTGTGTGAACTTAGAGTCCATAGAAAATAATACCGCATCAAAAGTTTTAAGCTTGTTGGGGTTGGGACATCGATTGCATTCCTGCTGAGATGCTCATAGACCCTGCCTTGTCAGCACAAATGTTGCACCGCCTTTTCGCTGACATTTGGGATCTTGCAACATTCCCGGCCGACTGGATGCAGGGTATCCTTGTAAAGGTCCCGATAAAAGAAGAACTGACCAAGTGCGGTAGCTGACGGGGCATAACGTTGATCCGTTCAACCCTCAAAGTACTCTGCAAAGTGATCCTGAACAGGATCCAGGAGAAAATCGATGCTACACTCCGACGGCAACAAACTGGATTCCGATCCGGACGATCATGTGTGGACCTCATCACAACGCTACGATTCATACTAGAACAAATCAACGAATTCCAGGACTTTCTTCTGCTGGTGTTCGTTGATGACTTGTCCATCTCATCGAAGCACAATACGAAGCATTTTCGTGCAAGGTCTTGCACGATGATGTCTTATCCGTTCCAATCCCGGTAACCGCTGGAGTGAGACAGGGATGTATCTTATCACCGCTACTTTTTCTCATCGTAATGGATGAGATCTTGACCGGATTGATTGACTGTAGACCAAACCAAGGATTGCCGTGGAATCCTTCGACAATGGAGCAACTAAACGATCTTGACCTGGCATACAACATTGTCTTATTCGCCCAAAGACAACAAGACATGCAGAGCAAACTCGACAACCTCACCGAAAGCTCTAACGCAAAAGCTCTCAAACTTAATGTCGGAAAGACAAAAACGATAGAGATCAACACAGAAAATTCCTCTAGTTTCATGGTAGCTGGACAACAGGTTGAGAAAGTGGAGTGCTTCCAGTATCTTGGTAGCCAGATTACGCCCGATGGTGGTACCAAGAAAGACATCGAAACCCGAATCAGAAAAGCCTGATTTACATTTGCGAGTCTCCGGAACATCTGGCGCTGGTGCGATGACTGTAAGTATTTGTAAAACGCTGCCTGCAAAATATTTACCATCCGCGCTTGGTGGCCAGGCAACTAGATCTCAAATGAGGAACTACATCGTCGGTGTCATAAAAGGACGCTAAAAATCGAGATTCAGAAACGTAAGGGGAGATGGATTGACCACACGATGCGAAGAGATGAGAACGAGATTTGCAGAGAGGCGCCTGAATGGAATCCATAGGGACATCGAAGGAAAGGCAGACCCGAAACTCTTGGTGGTGAAGCCTAGTTGCCTAAATCCAAACTGTCGACGAGAATCTTGACTGGGACCAAGTGAAGACGCGGGCTCCGGATCGTCAACAGTTGAGGTCTTGTACCACGGCCTTATGCGCCGGAGAATCGACGCTGGACCATTAAGTAAGTATGTAAAGGTGCTCGGATCAAAAAGTGGTCCAATTGAATTGCGTGTAAATCGATTATTCGATTATAAAAAAAAATCAAAGTACCTAGATATATTTTTTTTAAAGTGCAATATGTTTAAAAGACGGAAAAAATATTCAGTTAAGATTCCGGTCGACCTAGTCCAAATTGGCGAGACTGTCACCTTATCCACTTTCTTCGGTATAGAACGCCAGTCTGCTTTGAGCTGCTTCTCGCTGCTCATTTTTATATGATTTGTGCTAACGTACATAAGAACTATTCACATAACACACGATGTATTACAGGACAGGACACATAACGTTCTTACTTTACGGAAAAAGGATATAAAATTACCTTTTTTGTCAACCGGTTTCGGGCTCGATGTTGCACATCTGTGGGACGCACCCTCAAGGATCGTCTAGTCTCGCTCAAAGACAAGATCCCTGAGGAGGATAGATCCGGAACCTACGGAATTCCATGCAGCAGCTGGCCGGCTAATTATATTGGTCAAACTCGCCGTAAATTCAGAGTCCGTCTCAAAGAACACAAAAATGCTTTTGAGAATGGAAGGATTAATGAGTCGAGTGTTGCCGCTAATACAACAGAGTTTGACTATTCCATCTATTGGAAAAAGGTCAATTTTAGGAAAATTGTACGAAAAACATCACATTTGAATGCTTGGGAGTCGATGTTCATCCGCACTGCCGAAAAACCGTTGAGGAACGAAGACGACCCGCCGATCATTTCACCTCTCTTCAACCTGATCAACCAAAAATTCGCATAATGCCAATTGAGTTCGACGAATACTACATCAAGTATGAAACTGGAGCTGGAATTATCATTTGTTTAATCAGTCGGACATCGTCCCGTAGATAGGCAACATCGAGCCCGAAACCGGTCGACAAAAAAGGTAATTTTATATCCTTTTCCCGTAAAGTAAGAACGTTATGTGTCGTGTCATGTACCTGTAATACGTCGTGTGTTATGTGTATTACTTCTCGCTGCTTACAGTTTTTTGGGTCTTCTTACGGTTTTGCTTAACTATCGTCCAATATTCTTAGATTGGGTGCAGTTCTGGTGTTTTGGGAGGGTTCTTATCCTTGGGCACAACCTTAATGTTGTAAGCGACATACCACTCCGAGGCCATTTTCATAATGGCAGGATGCCAAATCCGGCCAAAACAACACATGCAAGTCATGTTTCTTAAGGAAAGGCAGCAAACGCTTTTGACGACACTCACTCACGTAAATTTCTTAGCTGACGGTCCCGGCTGCTACGAAAGTGTCGCATTACAAGCCTCAGGTACAGATAGCTTCCGAGTCGAGATATTTCTTGGCAAACACTGATGGTTTAATATGTTTGAAAATGTCTGCCACCTTTCCCATCCGGTTGCTAAAGCATGGATCATCTTAAATCTCGACGCACTGTTTATTATACCATATCGCTCCTAGTGGATATGGAATGTTTTGACAGTACTTTGTTTTGAAATGTTTTCTCTATCAGTGCTGAAAATTTCATTACGATTCGTTTTGTTTCAAAAAAGTAACACGGATTGGAAATAAAGTTTGGACACCCACGTCAAAAACCCTAATAGGGTTCAAAAATTGCGAAATCGTTAAAAATGGTCAAATCGACCGTGTGCAGCGATCTCAAACGTTTCCGTGAGATGCATACTATCGATCGGCAGCTTCATACCAAGCGTCATAGTGGAACTAAGTACCGGACACTGCATTTGAAGCCGGGCCAGTAAGCAATCAAACCGGACAATGAAGCTGTTGTAATCCGTATAAGAAAGAACAACGCAATGGGTTTACAACTGAAGCTTTTATTTGGTTACTGAACTGAACAGATAATAATTAACTTAGTAAAGGGGAACTTTAAAAAAAATTACAGCTCGATTACCCGATTGCTTAGATTCAACACCCCCTCTCAAGAGGTCAATCCTAAGGATTTGAGGGAACCGGCCAGTATCTTAAGTCTTCGAAAATACACCCTTTTGATTTTTTCCTTCCAGCACCGGAAGAACAGCTTTTCTTCAAAAACAGATATCCGGGGGTCTTCGAAGAGATGGAAACTGGAACCATCATGGCCAACCAGAACAAAACGAGTGCTGACCAGCTATTTGATCAACTGTATGCGTAAAACCAACATGGGACGAAATGGTTTCACCTTCATTGGACACGACATCAGCTGCCACACGTCGATTCCCATCGATGTGATTCGATCCTTTACCATTTGAAACGACATCTGGGAGTGGACTTGGGTTTCATCATTCCTCGTCGGTTCATCTGAGAGAAAAGTACAACCGGTAGTTGCCTCGTAACTAACATAATAATCGGTAAACTTACCGGGGAGCGAGCGCTCCCTTTCGCTGTGCCTCACGTTGTCCCAGGGACTCGTGGCGTTCTGGGTGCGAGGGTAGCGCAGGAGATTCGTCGATAACTTCCATTCGAACTTGTTCAAAATTCTCGCCATCATTTATTTCCTCATCGATTTCAGGTATCCATTCGGAACAAGCTTCAATTTCTTTGTGCCAAACAACTATGGGCGAGTCCAATTCACCAGTTTCCCCCTCTGGCTCGTACGTAGTGGGAACAATCATTTGGTATTCAACCAGCTGTTGAATGTCTTCGAGGCGGGGATAAACTAGCCGACAGTACCTGGAAACTTTACCTTCCGCTTGGCACAAATTTGCCACTGCTACATCCGCATCGATTTACATCTCGTAAAGATTTTCTTTCAAAAATGCCTTTGCCACGATTACGTTGTGCTTCTGCATCACTGCTTTATTATCTTCGAAAGTAATGGTAATTCCTGCTCTGGCCAACTTCTTAACGGACAAAAGATTTTCACGGAGCTCCGGAACGTAGAGCACATCACGAATTTCAACTTTGACACCTTTGTTTCTTTGACCTTCGATGGTTCCTTTTAACTTCGATATCAGAGACTGTCCATCTTTGGCAACGTTGATTTGGACAGGATCCACGAGGCTGCTTGTCGACTTGAAGCATCCGCAATCGTTGATGAGATGGTCACTCGACCCTGAATCGAGTTTGAACATTAACCGTCTTCCATTCGCTAACTTCGATCTGCTCCTCTGAGCCACAAAACTAATGGCTTTGGAGCATTCAGCTGCTGTATTTTCTACCTTGGACTGGCAATCTTTATACAGGTGGCCCTTCTTTCCGCATTTGTTGCAGGTCCTGTTGAATATCGATTTCGGCTTAGTTTTAAAATTCAACCGGTTTCCGGAAAACGCAGTTGAATTTTCCTCGATGGTTGTTTGGAGACGTGTTTTTTCCTTCACCTCCTGTCCTAGCAACCGTTGCTTAGCTACCTCCAGCGTTAGTTGGTTGTCATCGAGATTTTCCAACGCTGTCACCAACGGATCATACGTCGTTCTGTTTGGTCAGGGACATTTTCGCGAAAGTGTTTTCCAGTCCCTGCCACATTGTTCTCGCCGTCCGTTTCTCCCGGACGATTTCCAGACAATCGTCCCCCAGAAATCCAATGATGAAGCTTCTTGCCTTCCTGTGCAAATCTCCTTGCCTCTGCCAGTTCCGCTGGTGCTTCTAGTTCCAACACGTGGTCGACGCCCATCGCTTCAAGAAAGGCTCGAACACGAAAACTCCAGTTATGAAATCCGGGACCTCCGGTATATTAGGAAATACCGTGAGCCGGATTGTTCTGGGTGCCCATGATCTGTTGTAATCCGTATAAGAAAGAACAACGCAATGGATTTACAACTGAGGCTTGGATACTGAACTGAACAGTTGGGAGGTTTGATAAGAACTAAATTAGTAGAGGGGAACTTGAAAAAATTACAGCTCGATTGCCCGATTACTTAGATTCAACAGAAGCAGAATGTAGTAGCCAAAGGACGTGCCCGAAAGTTATAAAACAAGCTTCTAACGAAGTACGACGGATGCATCCTCATGGATGACGAAACGTACGTCAAGATGGATTTTAAGCAGCCAAAAATTTCGATTTCCCCCATATTCCGCCTTCCTAATTGTCAAAATACGTTCCCCGAGCACTTTTATTAATTTGATGACGATTGATTTCGCCATATTGAACGATTTTGCTATTTCTGCGTGCGTGTAGTTCGGATTTTCACCATTCCACTCGAAGGTCCTCTTGATTAGACGCCATAATGAAAACTAAAGATCTAGCGTCGAAAGCTAAATAGAAGCATAATTCTACACACACACACACCTAAAAAATAAGGGGTGTTGAGGTTTTCATATGAAAGATTAGGAAAAATGTGGCGAATTTAAATTTAGATCAAACAGTAGCTCATTTAAAACAAAATGAATCAGCAAGTGTGAAACAAATTCTAAAAGAGTACTCTGATGACATTCTTTAAAAGTTTCTTCCTGTTTTTTGCAAATAATGCTCTGCATGGTCTGTTTTGGCACTTTCCAAATTCTCGATTGGAATCTCAAACAAAACCGAAAAGTGATGAGCCATGAAGTTTGAAAAACAATTATGAGATGATCCAAATTGGTTCTCTTTCACGTGAACTCGTCCGAGCGACCGACGACGGAACCGTTTTCCTCAATCCCTCAAATATGCCAAACCAAGAGGTCAATCTACCTTCCTTCCCTCCACTTTCATTCAGGTTAAGTTTCATCTTCGTTAATCGTCCGTCCGAAAGGGAGAACGGACATTAAACCCGGAACAGATTTGAACATATTTTTGTCGACAAAACTTTTGCCGGCTTCAGTCGGAAACTAGTTCCTTTGATGCGGAAAACTCTTTTTCGGGTACCAAATAGGTATGCGTGTGTGTTGGTTTTCCGAATGGGCTCC
This sequence comes from Uranotaenia lowii, assembly GCF_029784155.1. Classification (NCBI taxonomy): domain Eukaryota; kingdom Metazoa; phylum Arthropoda; class Insecta; order Diptera; family Culicidae; genus Uranotaenia; species Uranotaenia lowii. Next base: position 256,058,553 of record NC_073693.1, read on the forward strand.
GAATTTGTGAGCTTGTGGAATGTGTGCGGTACACTAAAAATAGCTGCCGGGGACTGTTTCACCCCTATCCCCACCATTGAGTTACTAGTCGGGCAAACACTTCTGGGAACCGGTTCAACTTGAAAAGCCATAATCTACGGATTAAATTATGGAAATCTGACAAACTGGAATATTTGGTTATAAAGTGGTTTAATTTTGCATGAACTTTTACTGTCGGGTCCAGGGAAAGGTTTGAGCTTATGCTTTCAACGACTATTGAAGGGGAGTGTGCAGAACACTTTATCTGAGCCCATGTTTACAGAGTATATGCTAACTCAAATGGGCAAAATCACAATCCATCCAAGCTTAATAACAGTAGACGTGTTATCTACTCGGTTGGATGCTAAAAGTTTCTAATTTTGAATAACTCAGAATTCGGTTGAACAATTCCGTACATTTCAACGCCTTTATGGATTAGAAAGACTTCAAAAATTGCAAAATGAGTTGTTATCTGTATTATTCAGATTGAAACGAATTTTCCGAATAAAGTTATTCAACATGACAATTTGTGTCACTAAAAATCCTGACCACGTACAATCGGAACAACCAATGCAAATGTTAGTTCATTAAACAGGAGCGAGTCCACGAACAAGCAAAACATTTGCAAGTATGTCAATGAAATAACTAATTTGGTACAATTTCTACGTCCTGCGGGCCATCCGAATACAAACGTGTTTCCGCCAGTCTATTAACAGCTAATCATTGGCCAAGTGGTAATTATTGGTCGATTGTCCCCATCAGATCTTGACCCCTCTAGGTATTCCACCTTCCCATTGAACCACTTTTCTTCCTTCAACTTCAGGATTCCGTCCGCTCTTCGCTAAACATTTACCAACTCCCTCATTAAGCGATTCCGCATTCAATTACGGTGCTGCACACGGGATATGCAGTGCGTGGCTCCAATAATACACTAACACACTAACACACAAGCGTGGACGGACACGGTTAAGTGACCGCGTTTGTAGGCGTATGTAAGCGTGCGTCCGATTTAGGCGTCCGGAAATGCCGATAACATTAACGCACCGATGATTGCATTTAACTATGCTGTGGCCGGGTGTATGCAAATTTATCGACAATCCGGTGCGCATAGACACTATCATGCCAAGTGAATGCTGCATTCATCCATTGGAATAAACATCCACTAGGACTTCTTTTGCGAATATTTTCTTAAATCTGTATTTTCAGGTCGTTAACGTTGAATGTATTTCTTCAACACTACATAAATAGTGTAGTCACATTCAGCAAAAATCTTCAGCATCAAATTACACGACGGAAAAACACAGTAGAATCTTACTTATGACCGATCACTTTTATACTTTCTGGTAAAGGGTGATACGGTCAAAATTTGGTCAATATCAACTTGACGTATTTCTTTAAATTTTGTATTTATAAAACCTGAACACCCCTCATTTTGAAGGTTTGTGTGTGTGTAGAATGTTGCTCCTATTTTGATTTTGGTATTCACTCTTCAGTTGTCAAAATGCCGTTCAAGGAAGAAGAGCAGCGTATCAAAATTTTACTAGCGCATCGCGAAAATCCGAGCTACTCGCACGCAAAGCTGACAAAAACGCTGAAAGTTGCCAAATCAACCGTTTCAAATGTAATTAAAGTGTTTGGAGAACGTTCGTCGACAGCCAGAAAGTCTGGATCGGGAGGAAATTGAAAACCGGAAGCCGCTGAGACGACAAAGAGAGTTGCCGGTAGTTTCAAGCGAAACCCTAACCTCTCTCTCCGAGATGCCTCAAATAAGCTGGGTGTATCGTCTACAACCGTGCATCGAGCCGGACTATCAACTTACAAGAAGGTAGTGATTCCAAATCGCGATGATAAACAAAATACGACGGCCAAAGCGCGATCCCGGAGGCTGTACACGACGATGCTGACGAAGTTTGACTGCGTGGTAGTGGACGACGTCAAAGCCAAGCAGCAGCTTCCGGGACAGGAGTTTTATACGGCAAAAGGAAGGGGAAAAGTAGCAGATATGTTCAACCACATGGAACTGTCAAAGTTCGCGAAGAAATATCTGGTTTGGCAAGACATCTGTACCTGTGGCTTGAAAAGCAGCATTTTCATAGCTTCCGGGACTGTCAACCAAGAAATTTAAGTGAAAGAGTGTTTGAATAAACGTCTGCTGCCTTTCCTGAAGAAACACGGTTGTTCCGTACTGTTTTGGCCGGATTTGGCATCTTGCTATTACGGTAAAAAGGCCATGGAGTGGTACGCCGCCAACAACGTGCAGGTGGTTCCCGAGGACAAGAACCCTCCCAACACGCCAGAGCTCCGCCCAATTGACAAATACTGGGCTATTGTCAAGCGGAACCTAAAGAAGACCAAAAAAATGCTAAGGACGAGCATTCTCCATAGTCGTCCAATATTTCTCTGATTTCTTCATCGCTGTTATTGTTTCTTCCAACGCTTTCAGTTCTGTGGCAGCAGATGCCTGAACAATCCCACTGAGTATGGCTGGCGATATGCGTTTAGATCTATTGGTTGATTTCAACGGCAACGTTGTATTGCTTGTAGAAAGATTCCCGATTTCTGAGGCAGCCCCATTTGTCGCGTTTATAAGTAATTGGCTGTATGATGCACTTGTTTCAGATGACTTCAGGCAATTGACGGCTTATCAGTTTTGGACACTCTGCTTTTAAATGATCTTCGCTCTGGCAAACAAAACACCGATTTTTCACACCGTCATAGAATAGTCTGACCTTGAACTGGGCGATGAAAAGATTCGCTGGAAGTTCCTTGGCTATTTCCAAGTGAACGCCACGAATGCCGCTAAATACGGGGAATTCCGAGTTGGGTGCAAATTTTTCTCGCACTTGCTGTTTAACTGTTCCAAGTTTTCCTAAAACAGCTGCGATCTCACTGTCGTTTACTTCTGGAGGCAAATTGAAGATTCGGACATACCGAGAAACTCTGCTTGCCACGTATAATTTAACCGCAACCCTGGTTCCATCTTCATACGAAAATGTATACTCGGCAGCCATTTTCTTAGTGAAGCTATAAAACGTGGTTTCATCGATGAATTTCACAAAAAAACAGCGTTCGTATTCATCCTTGTATAATGAATGCACTATCGACGGTTCTATCTTCAACACATTTCCGATAAAACGTCCATAAAAGCCGGAGGTTTAGCAGACGCAGCGAATGCAATCTGAATCGTATTTTTTCGCGTTGAATCCATAACGACACTTCGAACCAAAAATCTCACTAATAATGAGCTCATTTCAACACGACTGATTGACTTAACGTCCGAGCGCTGAAATTCGGATTTGGAAAAGCGGAAGCCTAACTGAATATTTTCCCTGAATATTATACTAATTAAACTTGAAAAAGAAATTTAATTAGATTTTTTAAATAAACGATGTCACCGATTCACACTTGTTTTCCCTTGACCAAATTTTGACCGTATCACCCTTTAGTCAAATGGATAGGGTCGGGTGAGACGGACACTTTCAATATTTCGAAAATTACGATGTTTGGCACAAATCTAATGATGGGAATATGTTGGCCTAAGTGTATCAACACTTGCGAAACCCTTTGTTTATTTACATCAAGCATGGTCGCATAAAAGTAAACAAAATAAACAACTTTGAAGATCCATTATTTTATGTAGTTTTCTCTACTCAGAAAATTGTTCATAGCTCTCAACATTTTCGAAAGTTTCTCTTTAACCATCTGCAGGAAAATCAGCGAATGCCGTGTAGTGACCGGACGTTTCTGGGCCGAGACCGTTTCTTTTTTTTCTTCACCATCACTACATTTGAAATCCGCTTCTATCCTCTTGAAATTATTACACTTAAATGGCAGTTAAGTGAAATAATTTCAAGAGGATTTTTTCTTAAAGCGTTCCCAGCTCGAATCCACAAACACTTAATTCTTAGAGCGATCGTTCACACTCACACATTCAAATAATGATTTATTTCAACTCCTATTTGCTATTTCAGAGATCAGACTTGTAAACCATCGACATTTTCTCTGACAGTCGCACTGCCTGCTTTTATCAGTTTCATTGTTCGTGCCATCAAACGAATGCGACCGAAAACTTGCCGAACAGTCGACTACCATAAAACGAAACGACATTCATTCTTCTTTGTGCGATTGTCGAACGAAATTTCGTGTCTTGGTACACGAGAGGGATAATTTGGTGGTCAAACGACCATAATTCCTGACAGTTTACGACATCGCCTATCTCTTTCACGCAGCAGAACTTACAGACTCAATAAGCAAATGCAATCTTTTCTATTCACTCCCTCCTGTTGAAAAAAAATTCGCCACTCTGCAGCGCCGGGTGATGTTTGGATGTGTTGGTCGAACAATGTGGAATGATTACCCAACAAACCATTAAGCACTGTTATAGGCCGCATATGGGAAGTATATCAGCATTTCAGTGCCTATTAGCCGTAATAAACGTTTACAAATGCTAATTGGCCCTGTGACATTCAAACTTCAACTAAGCTTTATATGAGCTTACACACAAAACTTTCGGGGCTCCACTTAGCAAAATTTCGCTGTTACTTTCTGTTAGCAAAAATATTTTTTTACTGTTGAGTTAGCAAAAAGCTAAATTTACTTGATTTTAGTAATAAAAAATGTCATTTTACTTGATTTTAGTAAAACGAAGGTTTTTCAGCCGCTGTGTTCACAGACACCAGCCGCCGCGCCAGTTGGGAGAAAAATAAAAAGCTGTCGCGATTAAGTGCGGTTCCGGATGTTCGTTGCTGATGGTTCTTGTTGTGGCCAACTCCACGACGAAATGGTAGCTAAATCGACACCGGATGCTTACATCGTAAGGTACGATCTTAAAGTGTTAAGATTCTCCAATTTTTTTTCATTTCAAATTTGTGTTTGTTTTTTTTTTCTACCAGGTTAAACTGCAACACGAAACCCGCAACAGTCCGGTAATGAAGAAGGACCACAACTGGAGTTTCAACAAGCTGCATCCGGCAAACACCCCGGTGCTTTCTTTGATGAAGGTGGCACGACATTTCGCTCGCCAGTAGGTGCGTTCCCAGGTTAGGAAAAGTGTGAAAAAAAATATTCAAAAATAAATTATAATGAATGAAATTTGTGTGTTTTATTCAATATTCAAACATTCCCATGATTCTCCAGAGGAAAAATAGAGAAACATGAAATTACGGATCCGGGCAATCTTTTTCTCCGGTTTTTGCTAAAAATTTGAGTAAAAACTGCGGCGGCTAACTTTTTTCTCGTTTGCTAAAATTTTAGTTAAAAAATATTGCTAAATTGATTGCTAAGTTTCTAGCTGGTCAAATTTGAGCAAAATTTTGCTAAATTCCGGCCTCGAAAGTTTTGTGTGTAGATAGTAAATGTCAGTGCCTTTAACCAGCTTTGTGGGTGTCATTTTCCCAAAAAAAAAAAAGAAAAACAAAAGTCAACAATCAAAAAACATAAGAATCTTCAACGTACCCTTCTATTGAGAAGTATTTCCTAAGCGATCAAAATAGTCTTCGGTATTAAAAAAAGACAAGGAAAAGTTTATAAGGCGCTATGACCGAGCTGCTAATTTTTCTACTACCAAAAGGCAACGGTGGACCTCCTGGGAGCTGTCGAAGATCACTGAGGACCGCGAAGCTATCACCTACGTTACTTATCATGGAAAGTGGAAGAACCTTGGGAAACTCTTTTAAGTGATGCAGTTATGAAAGCCCGGAGGAAACTCGCACTGTGCCTAGGACCCTGTTCCCGAAAGATGCAGTCTGATTTAACATAGGAGTGAGGAAAATTTTCTAAATAAGTTTCCCTATGAAAAGTATATTTTCTGCTGCCAGTGAAGATGCGAAATTTTTTATTAAGAAAGCAAAGAAATGATGTATTCTGTAAACGAAAATATTATGTTGTAAAAAGATAAGTTTTTAAAAATAAATAAAAAAATTTCAGTTTTATGCTGAAGTTTCCTTTCTTTGACCAATAAGCTCTAAGAAATTGAATTTATCATCTTTGTATTGTATATATGAAACTGATAGAATAATATCAGCTCAGGGCACCGGTAGAGCATTTCAATTTAAATACCACTATTTTTCCCAGGTTGACAACATTGCTGGATTGGATCAAGAAGCAGAGGTGCTGATAAATACTGGCAACTGCCAAGACAAGAGTTCGATTCCTGTGTCTAGAGCAACATTCCATTCGTAGAAAAAAATCAGCAGCTAGGGAAAGAAGGGATGAAAGAGATAAAGAAACGAATAGCATATGGGGAAAAAAGACAAAAAAACATGAACAACTTTTTTATTTTATTTTTTTTTTGTGTTGACCTGTGGGTTGTACCCACTGGAAAAATATTTGACAAGCCGTATATCGGCCGAAATACACGCCAAAAGTGGCCTTTGGGCAGCCCTTAAGTCGAATATAGAGCTTTCAGGCTTTGTAAAGTAGTTCTATATTCGACTATAAGGCTGACTAAGGGCCATTTTTAACGGCCTAATGGTTACTTGGGTATCTCGATCATCTACGCGAGAGGGATGAAAGTCGAACGACTAACCACCACAAAGATCAAAATTTCGTTTGACATTTTTTTGCTCTCCGATCAAACGATTGCGCTCTCCACGATTGTCACGAATGATGTGTGGTGATAGTCTCCGGAAAAATTCAAACGATGGTGACCACTTACAAGCCTGCCAGAGATCATTTGTACGCACTAACACAATTGCATTCACCGAAGCCAAACGGCGTAACGGCCATCCCGTTTCACATAATCCTTTAGCATGCACGTTCATCAAATTCCAGTCATCTTTAGCATTTCTTTTACTCAATAATCCTCTATACTCTCTCTTATTCCCTACATTTCGGTCAAAGGGCTTGAGCAACAAACGTTTTGTAAAAAAAATTTGCTTAGGCGGGTAAGACGGACACCTCAAGGTCGGGTAAACGGAAAGTTTCTTCAGGTATTTAAAATTTATAATCGGTTTGATCCTTCATATGCCTTATAAAGACCTAGGCAAGAGCTATCGTTGGTCGAAAAGCACCCATCATCTCCAACCATAAACCATAAAAACTGTAAAATCTGGATCACCGGTGAAAACAGAGCCTATAAAATACGGAATTCAGAAAATCGCAATGTTTCGCTTCTGGAGTCGAACCAGATTGTTCCATTTTAGTTAAAAAAATGTTCTTAAATACTTAACTCACAAAAATAAGTACATTCACTACAATTTGTCTGGAAAAATGTACCTTTTCTACGCAGTGTCCATTTTACCCGACCATTCTTGAAAAGTATAACATTAAGTTAGTTTAAGATTGCTATGGAAACAGTCCTTATGGAGCAAATTTACTAATTCCAATGGTTAATGCGATAGCAAATAACCAAGGCTGCATCTGCGATGAGATATGCAATATCTGATTTTCTTTTGCAAATCTGCCTTAGGGTGTCCGTCTTACCCGACTTTCTCCTATAACTTATTAAGAAGCCTTTGGAATATTAATTTCGTTCAACTTTAGTAGGTAAAGTTCTGTGTCCAGTAAGAAACCGGAATCACTTATTGCGTAGCAGCGACACGTAAAGTGACCTCTGCATGATTCTTTAACAGCGGTTTGCTTACATACACAGTTATGAAAAAGTTAAGATACATTATGAGTAGTATTACATTTTCATAACACCGCTAGGAAAAATATGAAAAAGAGTATTACAATCATTTTCAGGAAAAGATTGTTGAATGATGCTGCTGTGAAATCTCACCAATCGGCAGCCGTCTTTTTCGTCGCCAGGAGAATCGGTTAAAACTGGAAATGAACTGAGAAGCAATCAATCCAATTGTCTCAAGTGCTCGGTCCAGTCCAAATGTTGTTTTTAACCATTGAGTGCGATTGAAGTGTAATAAAAGTATTTTTTTTTGTATACAACTTTATTTTTTCTCAGTTCAGTGAAACAAGCCTTGTCCAATAAGATTCATGAGATGTGATTAGTCATGTAAATTCACTTGAAACAAAAACATTGAATGCTCGTCTAAATTTACATGAAACAATCAGTATTACCACATGTAAAAAGCCGTTTCCCTTCTACCCATGTTCTTGCATGTAAAATGACATAGATTTTTCTCAGTGTGTAGGCACCCACTTCCTGTGGTAGAAATTTCACGAAGTTTTGTGCAGTGAGACAAAGGTTATTCCACATGTACAGAATAAATTCTTCACACCTACATTGATATTCCAACCAAGGTTATTAGATCACAAGGTTCTCTGACTTTGTTTGAAAGTAGGCTGGGAGAGCGCGGTGAGGTTCAGTGAGTTTGTTTGTAAACATCGGAAAATTTGTTCGCGCTGAGGGCTTTGTTGGTATTGTTTACTCCACGAACTCCATAGTAGCCAATTCAAAATGGCTGAATCGGAAGTTTCTTCTATCGTTACACCTCCTATATATACACACCTTGATTCCAACGTGATCATAAGCAGCCGGCGACAGTTCAGGCACTCTTGTGCGTAACCAGCTGTGTTTATTGTGTCAGTTGTGTTGTGGCTTGCCAAAACATTGGCTTTCACCGATTTTTTTGGTTAAAATTGATGTCTCCGTCTCGTCAATATTTAAACCATCTCGAGTAGTGTAACACTGGTCCCCCGGAAGCGTTTTTTAATCAAACTGGCAATAGATTTCGTCTTCGAATGATAACGCATACCGATTTTCCACACAGCAGTTGCTCATATATTTACGAGCTCTTGGTTTAAAGAAAGCAGCTTTTCTTCGACTCCTCTTCGGCTTCTTCTGTTTTTATATGTATTAAGAGTTTTTGCCCACATTCCGAACTCAGGCAGTCTTCTTACTGAAGTAAAAACTTTTTCACTTTTCGGTCCAAGGTTTTGTCCACCGGACCCGGTTTCCACCCAGATTGTTTCTGTCCACGAAGGTGATTTCCTCTCCATATTTCCGAATCGCATTTCGAATCACTCTAATGTTTACTTCCAGGACACTACTTGTGCACGACATTTTTGCACTTTTCTGGGAAAATGCTTCTAATTTTCACAAAACTTATGAAATTATGAGCTCACGATACACAGAGTTGTAAGTTGAACTGTAAACAACAACACAAAGCGGAAATCAGCTGTTTAAACGTATCAAAACGTGCTTAGACATAATGGGACACTCTATATGCTTTCTTCCGGTTACCTACCCACTGAACTAAGAAAAAATGCTAATCGTGTGAGCCTCACACATCTTTTCTCAATAAGTAGCATTGATCGTCCCCAACTGTAGATGTTTTCATCCGAATTTTCAACTTCGAAGATCACCTTAAGGGTGTCCACGATGAAATCTGCTCTAACTTTTTAACCGTTGGGTAGAATTTAATGAAAATTTGGGTGGATTTAGTTCATAGTGCATTGTTTACATCCTGCAAGTTTTAAAGTCCTATGATCAAAACTCGCGGAAATGGAGTCGAAAGAACAGCTATTGCGTGATAAAATCTTGCGCATTCATCACGAGAACAACGTTCTCTGGCATCGTTCTATCGCTAAAACGTTGGAAATCGCGAATTCCACGGTGTCGCGAGTGATTAAGCGGTTCGAGGAACGATTGACCACCGATCGGAAGTCCAGAAGTGAAGGAAAAAGTATTCCGTACAATACTAAAAATCATAACCGTGAAGTTGGGGCCTTCAACCGAAACCCATTCTGGGTGTGGTTAAGAAGGTGCACCTAACCCTAAGTTTTGTCCACAAGGCCAAAACTAAGGCTGGGCTTGGAACGTTAAAGGTACAAAAGGCCCCCTAATTGCGACGAAACATATGAGTAGGCCGACTTCAAAGAGAACCCCGGCAACCTGTTTTTCACGGCCAAAGATAAGTTCAGCGTTCCTGAGCATGTCCGCACTCAGAGGATGTCCAGGACACGATGAATGAACAGGTGTACATTAGAGTGCCCCAAATGACCCGACTTTTGAAAAAGTTATGCGGTGCAGGCTAAAATTGATCCTAGGGCTAGTACAAGATCTCATGTCAAATTTGTGCCAGATCGGATCACGGGAAGGGGTCGCTCAACGAGCCTGAAGTTTGTATGGGATTTCGAGACATTTTGTTCGGGAGAAACATGAAAAACCAGTTTTTCATCATTTGTTTTGGTTTTCGTCTGCCGATTTCTTTCAAAAACGGGTTTTCTTAAAGTCTAAATTATGAAAAATATTTCATCCGAAGACTGCATTTCGATAAGAGTTAAAATAAAAAAGTTATTAAGCTTCAAAAATGGGCTCACTTTTTTAACGGTGGTATTCAGCACTGTTAATGAGGCGTCAATATGTTCGACCGCCTCGACTCATTAACAGTGATGAATACCATCCTTAAAAAAGTTAGCCCATTTTTGAAGCCTAATAACTTTCTTATCTTAACTCTAATTGAAATGCAGTCTTCGGATGAAATATTTTTCAAAGTTTAAGCTTTAAGAAAAACCGTTTTCAAAAGAAATCGGCCGACGGGACCCAAAGTTATTGATGAAAAACTGGTTTTTCCTGTTTCTTCCGAACAAAATGTCTCGAAATCCCATACAAACTTCAGGCTCGTTGAGCGACCCCTTCCCGTGATCCGATCTGGCCCAAATTTGGCATGAGATCTTGTACTAGGACTAGGATCAATTTCAGCCTGCAGCGCATAACATTTGTAACAATATCGACTTTGCTGAAAATATTCTTCTTGAACATCCCGATTTCATTTCGATAAATATCGACTTCAAAGAACATATTTCACTTGAGCATCCCCGTTTTATTCATTCTAAAATTAGATTGCGAGTTCTGCTTCCGAGAGAGGTCTCCAACTCAAGGAACTCATGAGAGTGCTCGCCTACCGAGGCACTCAACGGCGTCAACCCTCCGTCCGAGGGAATTCCATCTATGACGTCATGCAGGAATTTTGGAATGAGATATTTTTAGCAACTGGGGTGTGATCGCTAGCGTATGGTTTTAGGTGAAGCCTGTTATCACCAACTGGTTGGTAGGCGCCCGGTCAACAACCCCAGCACGGGGATAGTATGAATGTAGTGGTGAACCTGCTTGTCGATATCGCTCCACCCGAACTTAGACCCGAGATAGGAGGTTTGATTTCGGATGGGTGAAAGGAAAACAATTCTAATAAGAAGATATTTTCTTCGGGGAATTTCGTAATTATTAGTTCGCTAATAATTACGTAGTTCCGGTCACGAAGATCAATAACCAGTTTGATCTGAGGGCTGATTCTTTTCTCGTCCACTTTTCTTTGGACTGTGAAGCAGGAAGGATCGGAAATAATTTGTATATTCGCGCGTGCATTAGTACAAAAAGGTACTAATTTAAAAATCAACTAGGTCTTCAACAAGTATTAAAAGTTACTTTTTTCCCTCAGTTTTCCCTCCGAGTGCATCCCATATTAGTGCTAGTTTTTCTAGTGCGATCAGAATTTGAAGAAAGGGTAATTGGTTTTTAATTGAGATGAAAGTGCGTAGTGGTTCAATTAATTGTATTCTCAGATCACTGGAGGTGCCGATTGTCCTGCAATTCCGTACGACAAGTCCATAGGAAAGCGATACCGACTTGCGAGAGCCACCCAACAACACGTGGTATGTTTCGACCGACAAGAACACCGTAGGTTCGGCGAAGCGGCATACGCGAGACGGCAGCTGAGCAGCTTAGAGAATCCATCACCAGGAGAACCCACGACCAGGATTTTCCCGGAAACCGAGCTTCTTCCGGGTAAAAATAAGGTTTGAGCAACTGACAAACGAGTGAGTACTCATGATCCAAATCAACCGCAGCATTTTCTTCTACCTATCTAGGTCATCAAGTGATCAACCAACTGCGATAGCTCAGTCGGTTGGGTCGCTGCAGTATTCGAACCCAGCAATCGTGAGATCACGAGTTCGAATCCCGTTGAATTTACAATTTTTTGTGTTGCTTTGCAACTCCACCAAACTCGTTGAGCGGATCTGAGATCGATCCGGATGTAAATTTGATGATGACATAACGATCGTTAACTAATTGAACCCACCATAACCAAACCCCAAAAATCGCACTATGAGAATTTCCTAGGAAAAATTCTTAGATTGGCCATTCTGAAAATAGCACTCTACCACCGTTAAATCTGAGGGAAATTCAATAAGCCAGGAAGCGCTTGCGAGCGCTTAGAGTTAGGGGGAAACACCCAAACTGAAATGTAGCAGCTAGTAGTAGGAAAATCGAAAATCTTAAATGTAAATCCACCCACTAACCACAAACTATTCTGATGGCTTAATATAGTAGATCTACAAGTCAAATGAAACTTTGTTGCAGTAGCTTTTATTTATGAGTTGAAGATTTCGTTTTTTTCGGGTTTCGTTGTTTTTACTGGAAGATTGGGTTGACTTCCGATGTTTTTCAGCCCCCAATTCTCCCTCCTAAGCGGTCCTAAGGAATTTGTTCGGGTAAAGTGGGTCGAATGAGGATTTTTGAGAAAATTGATTTTCTTTTTGCGTTGGTATTTTTGTGACCAACAAAGACCTTATCTTCGAAGTTGTTATTATTTTCCAAGTAGCTTGTTCAGAGGTTTTTGGTTGGAGTCGACGGTTTGAGGAACAGTGGGGTGATCGGTAATCCAGGGCCATACAAAATACACCCACCCTATTGTTGGGTCTCTTGGCCGGGCAAGCACTAAACAGGGGGATGGTCTCTTCGGAGTGGCGCATCTAAATCATCCGCTTAGCACCTTGATTACTCCCACGCCCAACTGCCTCCCGTTGCACATTTCACAGGTTTTGAATTTCCCATACAAATTTGGGGCAGTCTAGTGTACATGAAAGAGTGCCTCCAGAAGCGGAAACAATCTTCTGGCCGGATTTGGCTTCATGCCACTACTCCAAGGACGTGCTGAAGTGGTATGCGGACAATAAGGTCAATTTCGTGCTGAAAATGTTCAACCCTCCCAACACTCCGGAGCTCCTCCCCATCGAGAAGTACTGGGCGATTATGAAGCAGCACCTTCTTAAACGACCTAAGGTAGTGAAGACAGTCGAGGAACTGAAGTAAGTATGGGTTTACTTGCAAAAACCGGTTGATTCACAGGATGTGCAGAATCTTACGGCCGGAATTAAGGCCAAGGTGCGGGCATTTGTGTATGGACTGTAAATAAAATCAATTAAAATGTTAAAATGAAGTTTAGTATTATGCTTTTGGCAAATACATCTTGTTTTCATTCGTAGTCCTTTAAGCAGATCCCTTAATTTCACCATACAAGTTTGCCCAGCTTGACCATCTCGATGTCGGTTTTTATCAGGCACAGCGCTTAGGCATGCAAGCTTACAACCAGCTCCTTATGTAAGTTGAAGACGTTCAAGTGGCACTGTTAAAGGCTAACCCTAAAGCCTAATTAAAGTGATAACCCTGACTGTAAATGGCTAGCGCAGGGAACAGGAATTTATTTAGGTTTCTTTTCACTTAACGTGGTGTTTCCCAATTTTGTATTTTTTTGTTTTTTTCTAGAGATTATTGTAGTCAAATTTAAAGAGTTTAAAGGTACATGGCACAACATTTACTTGAGATGGAATTCGTTTCATCATTTCTCGCTTCATATAATTTCCAAACTCATTCTTTCATACCTACCTCTTTCGGTTAAATCAGTGAAAAATTATTCATTCAACTCTAATAAACCCCATTCAGCGGCAACGGAAAACATCCCCAAAAACAAACCCGATATCAATGTTCGGGTTGAATGGATGCTGCTATTCAATCAAATCAGTGTCGTATCAGATTCATGAGTCGATTTTCCAATTATTCATTCGTGTGATTGAACGTCGCGTGGGTGGACAAGCGGACGGACATTTATTCTGGTTGGGTTTAAACTGCTGATTCAATCTGGCACACAGTTGAATGATTTTCTGCGACGGGGGTTTGGCGGCAGAATGTTGGGGCTGGATATAAACTTTGTGGCTAGCGGAGCGTATCAATTCATGCGTATGCAAATAATTGGCGTTGAGATTAGCGTATCTACATTGTTTTGGTGAAATTGCCTTTCGAGAGAGTCAAAACATGTGACATTTTGTTCTAGGAATTGGAATAATAATAAGAATGAAGTTAGTTTTCGAATGAGAATTAATTGAAATCTACACTCAGCCGAAAAAGGAACGTTGAATTCACCTGGATTTTCAAGTTGAGTTTTTGCTTGATTTACATGAAACACTTAGGAGTTTATAAAAATTCACTTGATTTTTACTTGAAATTTACATAGTTTAATGTTGTCAAAACAAAGGCACATTCAATTTTCGAGAATATCGAGTGATTCGCAAAGTTTAGAAATATCTGGTGTATCCTAAATTTTATCCTAAAATTTAGATCCTAAAATCCTGTATGTAATGTTTACATAACTCTGAATGGATCGTTCACGCAATATCTATGTGAAATAATGAAGTTCTTAATATGGCTTGAATTTAAGAGCTATCAGCTCACAAATCGAAACTTTTTTGGTGTTTTGCGACAGTTTTTTCGTAAGTATTGTCAATTCAGTTGGCGCACCGAACAAAATTTTCTTGACGGAATCGTAAAGTAAAATTGAAGTTGAAGTTAAAGTGAAGTGAGATGTTTGTAAATAACGTAAGTGTAGATAAAAAGTTATCGAGTTATATGAGTCACTACGTTTATATTTTTTTAGACATCTACTGTATCGCATGTAGCAGAGCAAATCCCCTCTCCCCTCCCTCCCCTCGTACGCTTCGAGTAGAATTCGCTTACCAAGCGAGCTCGGTTTGGTATCTGAAATTCACATGATTTTCATGGTGGCAAAAATCTATGTATATTTTCATGTAGCATTCATGTGAAAAGTTTTTTGGTGTTGTGTATTAGATCATGTTTTTATTAAATTTGATAAAATAATGAAACTTGTTGTCGAATAAACGCATAAAAAACTCACCTGTTCTTTATTTTCAAACGAATGGAAAATTTTCAATCAATTGAAAAAAATAAGTGCTACGACTTTATTGAATCCGAAATTTAAAAGTACATCGAAGATAAAAATAATCCGTCATTCACTGCCGCCCAAATTTCGCATGGAGGCTTAATTTATTTATTGATTCCCTTATATTTGGATACCGCATCAGCATCAGCAGTTCGATTGGCGTGCGATAATCGCTGCTCATGACGAACTTTTTCACAGCTTATCCGATCGTTCTTCATGTCCTTCCGGTCATTTTGCAAGCTACTTCCCAGAATCCAAAAACCTCCAAAAAAACAGAATCATAGAAACCCCGAACATCGAAACCACTTCAATCGGTCACTGCAAATTAGAGTCTAAATCAATTTTAAACCCACCCTGAAAGGTGTTTTTCGGGATGCAGAATAATAGACTGATGCCGGCATTGATCGGCATCTGTTTCAACCTCCTGTGGCCGTGACGAACGTTTGGCCACCCCCATAACGGCACACGTGCGGAGAAGTCCGTGTGTAGGTGTGTGACGTGCGCGAGTTGTGGGCAGATTTCAATTCCGGACGTGTATGTGATTCCGGCCAAAAATAATGGGGGAAAAAGTACGTTTCCGAGAGATCCATCGGTCAGCAGCCGGGAAGCCGTACGGTGCAGGAGTGGGGGAAATGGCACAAACCGGAAGAGAAGAAATCAATTTAGAATTAATGGAATAGCGGCAATAGCGGCTTCAAACGAACACAAAAAAAAAGAAACCAATTGGAATCAGACACATCTTCCGGTGGGCTTTCGTTGTATGTTTGCGGTACGGATATGACACCCGCAAATAGGTTTCGAAAGCCAAAGTTATATGTTGGCAGCTTTATTCGGAATGCGAGAGTTTTTGCGAAAAAGGTGATTTTTGACCATAGACAAACGGCATGTTGAATTTTGTACTAATACCTATTTGAAAATCTTTATGTGGAATCTAGAAGAAAAGGTCTTATTTAGAAAAAAAAATTGAAAAAAAGTTGGTAAACGTACACTACTTTACAGAAAATCTTTGAGCAGATCGACTGTACACAGTAGCACAATTCTAGTTAACTTAGTTATTCTAAATTTGACTTCCGCAAGCGGCTTACATCGGTATCATTTTATGTTTTGCTGTTCAATACGGGATGGATACGAACATTTACATTAACCCCCAGTTTCACATGCCTGTTATACTGCATTCGAGCTCATATCAAGGTTGACGAAATCATAGAAAAATCTATAATTTCACAAAATTTTGTGCCAAATTTCATCACAGAATCTGTGTCACAGAACCCAGAATTTTAAGAATATTCACAGATTTTACAGAATTTTACAATTTTGGACGTTTTTTCAAAATTAGTTTTTTATGTCAATTCAAATGTTGGATAATTATCTGTGAGTTGGAGAAATTTGATCAAATTAATAATGTTAATTGATTTTTCTTAAGTAAAATGTAAAAAAGACGCAATTTGACATGACTTTTGAATGAAATTAATGGAAAAGCCATCACAGAAAATTGTCACAGAATTTTTGTGAAAAATCACAGAAAATCAGAATTTTTTTCGTCAAAACACAGATTTTATTTCGGCAACCTTGGCCCATATATGGTCATGGAGTTTTTGTTGAATTTTTCAACCTAATTAAATTCTGTCAATTATTTGAAACTATTTTAAATTATTAAAAATTCAATTAGCTATTATAACACTGGGTGCCAAACGAGGTACATACCTTTACTCATGTAAACGTTACTTCAAAATTCTGCAAAAAATCGTGGATGAGTTTTGAACCAAAACAAAGCTTTTTAGACCCCAGGGTTTGATAAATTAAAAAATGATCCTAAATCGACTCAGTCTAATGTAGCATGTTGTCTTAACAAATTGCGGATCAAATACGATATCTCGTTTTCTTGCTCGCCGCAAGTGTGCTACACTCAGAAACATAGCTCAAATATTGTATTTTTTTTAATCATTTGACTTCGACAAAATTGAACACAAAACTTGCCGTAACTCAAAGCAGCTTAATTTGTATAATTTGGTTCAATGATTTCTGAGATATAGAGTGCCGGATTTCGGTGTTTCTCCGTAAGGTGTTAACCCGAGCATGTGGTAAACGATTTACATATTCCGGAAAACATGGCGAGCTGACTAGCTTCTACTAAGTAGAATTCCCGACCGGGGAATCATGGGACAGACACTCTATTCAGCACAGACTTCTTTATTGAAAACTTTGACCTTGCATCTTTGCTTTTGGACCAATGACTGCCTAGTGACTACAAGATTCTAGCCCCCTTATAGTTAATTCTTTTGGTTCTCCTATCACTACAATATTTTACCGTCAGCTCGTGAATTATTTCGCCCATGGAGTTGGACTCTCTGAGCTGCGCTTCGTCGGGACTATTTAGGGGGGGGGGGGGGCACTAAAGCCGCCTCACTAATCACCGAACGTTGACACTCTAAAAGTCGATTCGTAGCTATCTACAGTTCACCATACACCTCTCTAAGCCTTTTTCCGGAGGAATGTTTCGCGAACATCTTCGCAGTGATAAATTCTTACAGGGCCTTACACCTTGTTTGAGTATTAACGATTGAGCCGTCGTTCGCTGTCCCGGCAAAGGAGTTTTTTTTTTGGAGCGACCCACCACACTCCACCACACAAAAAAGCTCGATTGAGCCCCCTGGTAATGGACGCTACTGTTCTCAGCACGTCTGACAGCAATTGAACAAAGAAATATTAAACTAAAAACGCGAGCCAAATTTTACTCATGCTGAGAACTCAAAATGTTAATAATCTAGTGCGAGAAAATGTGACGATACTAATTTAACTAACTTACAACTATGAATCTCAATGGAAAGAGATTTCTTTTTTAGAGATTCACTTAAAATTATACAAAAAACATTTTTTTAAAAACATTCTACATCTAAACTAAAATTTACAAAGGATTAACGCTACAATTTAAAAAATTCTTAAGACTAGCTTTGTTCGACTTGTTTTATCGACTAAGTTTTTCTTTAAATATTTGAAGCAATTTTATTTTGAAAGTTGGGCGACTATTTATTTCTTTCAATTCATTGGTTAAGTTGTTGTATTTTGTTGGTCCTATGAAGGAAATTTTTCTCTGTCCTAAAGTAGTTATCGACCGACAACGTTGCAAATAATTCAAACGGTGGGTGTTGTGTGTTCTTACTCCAGTAATAAAGGTCAGGTTTTGGTTGGTATTTGACATTTGATGAGTGCAGATTATCGAAAACATACATTATGGTTTGGAAATGGACTCGGTAGGCTGTGACTTTTTGTGACGGGTGTGTTTTTTTTTGCTGCCAAAATTTTCTCTCTTAAATAAATG
Source organism: Uranotaenia lowii (assembly GCF_029784155.1). Taxonomy (NCBI): domain Eukaryota; kingdom Metazoa; phylum Arthropoda; class Insecta; order Diptera; family Culicidae; genus Uranotaenia; species Uranotaenia lowii. The sequence goes on from NC_073693.1 coordinate 256,076,805, forward strand.
TTATTTTTTGGATAATTGTGGTTCCTGCTTAGCAATTATTAATAGTTGCCAGTGAAAATGATGAAAATGTACTTTTAATCCCATCAATGATGTTCCAACTGACTGAATCCAAGGGATTTCTGCGACCCTCTCCGAATTGGCGCAAGACCATCATTTTTCCGGCAAAGTCATTGATCTACAAGAGGATCATTGATTAATTAAGATAAGTACCTTTCTATGTAATTATGATACTTTTTTTTACCTTGTGTTGTGTTTTTGGTGGCAATTTTAACTATCTTTGGCTTTTATAAACTGCGAAAGTATCTCTTGGTAAATTGAATGAAAACAAAAAATATCGAGCAAAACATGGAAGGCAAATATGTACTATTTGTGAACGGGATGAGGTTTATCGTGACAAGAGGAACACCGGGTACAAAATGCAGATTCAATGACAACTTTCACGCAAGTAAATAATTCTATGATTCATACATTGTGATTTGCACGAAAGTTTAATTTTTTTTTTCGGATCAATGTGCCGGTGCAGTAGGTTTGCATACAATTTAGCTGAACTCAAACTTCCTTTTCCGCGAACATGTTTTAAGTCTATATTCGTAACGGAAGAATCACCTGTGAAACTGATAGTAACCCTTAGATATTTACGCAGTCAGTAATGCTTCTCCAACGAAAACCTCAATTTGCCAATATTTGATCCATGTTAGAGCAATTTTCATGGTAACAGGAAACAAAACCTTTTCTTTAAACTTTGTATTGGTCCTGATAGGAAAAGAGAAACTTTTGATTTAGAATATCAAATCAGAGTATATCGTGTTTAAGATCCAACAGATTCGAGGTTCTGAGATTAATACGCTCTTAGCATTTTATGTTAGAGGAGATTTTAGTTTTATTCTTTTTTTTTTTTTTTTTTTGAGATATTGTATTTGATTGCCTAACATTGCATTGTTAGAGCTGAGCTTTCTTGTTAGTTGCTAATTAGACTGTTTTTTTTTACTTCGAGGGTTTTGAAATTCGACTAATCGAAATAACTAATAAAAATAGAACTCTAAGACAATGAGATAAAAGGAGATTGTTACGCTAGTGGGCCAATATATGTTATTCACAATAAGTTTTATGATTTTCCCGTTAACTGATGTATATGTCTCTTGATTTAATGTTGTGTTGTGTAGAGTTAAAAAACATTGAAAGCACCGAGGAATAGGTTTACTAAGATCTGTACACTTGTCAAAGGTGTCTCCTGATCATATCCCTTTTCCCCCATCCCTACAACAAATTTTTTTGCTAGGATGCAGAGGTAACCTCGGTCCTAGAGCATAATTTTACATTCTATCATCCCTTTCTCTTATTTTCCTCTCTATCTATTGACTACTAGGACGTGGCCGGCGCCGTTATTGATGTATAAAGAGAGAGCATCAGTTTTGTTCATTGTGAATGTGTTGTCAATCCCAGACACCATTCTTTTGACCTCTGGGCAAAATTGATGGCCTCGGTCAATCACGGAGTAGCAACCATTGGTGATGTAGAATTCATTCTAAATACTGAGCCACACCAGCGGTTATGGAATTCGAAATGCTTTAGTACTATTATGGTGGAACAAACTATGGAAAGCAAGAAGTTTATATCATTTATATCCGAATTCATAACGGCATTTCGATTTCAATGACTTAAGGTGGATGTGAGTAGTCAATCAAGCTAAGCTAAGCTAAGCTAACATACATTATGGTTTGGAAATCACAAAGATCTACTAAAGATAAAATGTTATGAGAACTGGAAGAGTAAATGAGTTTAGTTGGATATAGCATGGGAAGCCTGTAATATTTTTTAAACACCTGTTTTGCAGAGATTGTAGTTTTTGTAAATGTGATTGAGATGCTCTCCCCCAAATTGATATGAGATAGTGTAATACTGAGTGGATGAATACATGGTAAAATTTCAACAGAACATTTTGAGGAACAAAGTGTTTTAATCTCTAGAGCACTCCACAGAGAGATGAAATTCTTTTTTCTAAATTTTGTTATGACTTTTCCACGAAAGAGTATTGTCAAATAAACATGGGTCATTCCATGTCAAGTGTGCACAGCGAAAAAAATGCTATCGAAAATTCGCCAAACTTGGCCGAAAGACTTTCTGAGGCCTACAAAATAAACCCTCAATTTTTGGGAATGATCTGCCCATCCCTCGTTCCAGGACCCTCCCTTCTTTTTTTCACGATTTTGAAAAATTCATCATTTTTAAAATACCTTATCTCCGGACTGAAAAATCATACCAAAATGACAAAATATGCGTTGTGTAGATTTTATTAAAATCTATCAATTGATGTTATTCATTTTTTGAAATAGTGACGTTTCAAACGTCAAAACATAGCTCTAAAAATTAAACGTTATTTTTTCCAAGGAGAGTATATTTTTTTCTTGAATTTTATTATTTCATTGTTTTATTGAGAAAATTTTACGTAAGAACCAACCAAAATCCCAAACCATTTACTAGCAGAACTCAGTGGTTTCACTAGAGTGCATCAATCGTCGAAATTTTTAGTGAAATCTTCCATGCTTGAACAGATTTTTTGTTTTCATGATTTGTTTTATAACTAAAGAAAATTTGAAATAACATTTTGAATGAAAGGAAAACAATATTTTCGGTTTATGAAATATTTTTATTTGAAATATATCTATTTTGTTTCTTCTTTTTTTTCGTTCCAACACTGCAAGTTAAATCATCTTTAGATTGTTTTTCTTTTTGCATACATTGAATATATAAAATTCCGTGTAGCTTGAAAATGTTTTCAATGCAATTTTTCCAGCATCTAAAGGGATTGCGGCGTGAAACGAACGAATTCCTCTGATTGCCACAGATGCTTCAAACCTTCCAGTCAATGTTATTCTGATTCGAAAACATTCAACATAAGCAGCATTTTGCGAAACAGGATACAATTTAACGAACTTGTTAGAATGTTTTTGCAGATAGATTTTATATTATGCACTTCTGGCCGCAATTTGAACAAATTCCACTCCCTTGAGGTAGAAAGTCGTGTGTTCTTGATAAAATTATCCACTGAACGTCGCTTATGAAGTTCTTTTCCAATTGAACACGTTGCTTTTGCCATGCTCGGAAAACTGTTCCCGACTATTTAGAAGCTTAACAATAAAAGTCACTGAGACAACTCCGTTCTAATGCAGTAGCAGAAGGCAACTGGATATATCAACCGCAATCTTCAAATTTAGAAGTTGTATCCATAACTACTAGCAAGTAGCAGCAAGCGAGCAGTTGCGTCAACAATTCGTTCACAATGGTCAGTGAATCAGTTAAAAAAAAATGTTATTGTTCAGTGCCACTCGATGTCAACAAAAAAATCAGCTGTGCTTACTTTGCATAAATAAAGGCTATACACAATGAACAAATGCTGTGCGACAATAGTCGGTATTGTTAGACCATTATCGCCATAGTTCGTGTAAGTTTAGTAGGTAATAATTATACGAGCAGATAATCGACATTTACACATTTTCTGTTAATAAGTTTAACAGTTTTATGGAAAAAATGAACCAAATCCTCACATTAATTCATCTGCAGCATTCGCTAAGGAAGCTCTTGCTTAATAATTTTATACACTGTGATAATGAATAAAATTTTTATCCAATAGCAAAACGAATTGAAACAAAAAGTGTTATTTTATTTTTCAAGCATCTTATCTTTACAAAAATTTGCTGCTCACTAGAAGGTTACATCTTTTGTATGCTGACTTTAAATTTAATTTGTCCAGAAAATCGTGAATGGGATTACGAAAAGTTTAAGGGGATACTGTAAGAAAATATTTGATGGACTATAAAACTTAAATCTTTCATATCTCGAAAACAAAAAATATTATATTGGGATTTTGGTTGGTTCCTATGTAAAATTTTCTCAAAAAAACAATGAAATCATAAAATTAAAAAAAAAGTATACTCTCTTTGCGAAAAATAACGTTTTATTTTGAGAGCTATGTTTTGACGTTTAAAACGTCACTATTTCAAAAAATGAATAACATCAATTGATAGATTTTAATAAAATCTACACAACGCATATTTTGTCATTTTGGTATGATTTTTCAGTCCGGAGATATAGTATTTTAAAAATGATGAATTTTTCAAAATCGTGAAAAAAAGAAGGGAGAGTCCTGGAACTAGAAGTGGGTGGATCATTCCCAAAAATTGAGGATTTATTTTGTAGTCCTCAGAAAGTCTTTCGGCCAAGTTTGGCGAATTTTCGATAGCATTTTTTTTTTCGCTATGCACACTTGACATGGAATGACCCATATCTAAGTATTTGAAGCTATGCACTTCTTGTATGTCAAACTGGTTCATATATGGGTCCCTGTGTGGTGGTATTACTTTCCTCGACGAGCGAAACAACATATACCTAGGTATTTAGTTTAAGCGTAATTTAATGAGAGTAAATTGCTGTTGAAATATCTAAATAATCTATAATATAACTTGCAGATTTTCCTGAATAGAACAGAGCTGTATAATCAGCGAAAAGCCTAGCTGTGCCAATTAGTGGAAGATTACTTATGTCATTTATATAAAGAAGGAAGAGAAATGGCCCAATGTTACTGCCTTGTGGAACGCCTATGCTTATATTTTATAGTTCAATATTTAGTTACTCCTTCAACTACAACAAATTGTTTTCTGTTTTCGAGATAACTTCTGATAATATCGTAAGCTATTCCTCTTAGTCCATATTTGTTTAATTTGGCCAGTAAAATGTCATGGTTAAGTGTATCAAAGGCTTTTTCAAATCTAGAAATAATGCACCAACTATGATCTTGGAATCTATATTTTCAATTATGGAATCGACAAGTTCGGAAATTGCGATGAGGGTGCTTGAACCTGCACTAAACCCTTATTACATTTTGTAAAGCACATTATTATTATTAAGAAAACTTAGAACTCTAGTTATGAGCTATTTCTCAAATATTTTACTAAAACCGCTGAGACTGGATATAGGTCGATAGGTATTAACATCTTCAGGATCACCCGATTTATTATTAAAGGGTGATTCTATTATTAAAGGGTGATACGGTCAAAATTTGGTCAATATCAACTTGGCGGATTTCTTTCAATTTTGCATTTAAAAAACCTGAACACCCCTCATTTTGCTCATGTTCATGTTGCTCCTATTTTGATTTTGGAATTCACTCTTCAGTTGTCAAAATGCCGTCCAAGAAAGAAGAGCAGCGTATCAAAATTTTGCTCGCGCAACGCGAAAATCCGAGCTACTCGCACGCAAAGCTGTCAAAATCGCTAAAAATTGCCAAACCAACCGTTACAAATGTAATTAAAGTGTTTGGGGAACGTTTGTCGACAGCCAGGAAGTCTGGATCGGGGGGAAACCCTAACCTCTCTTTCCGAGATGCCGCGAAAAAGCTGGGTGTATCGTCTACAACCGTGCATCGACACAAAAAACGAGCCGGACTATCGACTTACAAGAAGGTAGTGACTCCAAATCGCGATGATAAACAAAATACGACGGCCAAAGCGCGATCCCGAAGGCTGTACACGACGATGCTGACGAAGTTTGACTGCGTGGTAATGGACGACGAAACCTACGTCAAAGCCGTCTACAAGCAGCTTCCGGGACAGGGGTTTTATAGGGCAAAAGGAAGGGGAAAGGTAGCAGATATTTTCAAGCACATGAAACTGTCAAAGTTTGCGAAGAAATATCTGGTTTGGCAAGCCATCTGTACCTGTGGCTTAAAAAGCAGCATTTTCATAGCTTCCGGGACCGTTAACCAGTGCTCAAAAAAGTCAATTTCATTTGACTCAATACAACTTGAATGAGACGAAAACGCTTTCTTCCCCATCTTTTAGGACAGACAGCGAAAAAATATCAGGTTGGCTTTGACTGACTTCATGACGATTGTGAATACATTTGTTTTATTCCATCATTCGTTCCGCAGTCAGTCATTCCACAAAGTCGTGACAGTTTGAGAAAATGTGAATGGATTTCAAATGTTTAGCTTTTCAAGTCCATTTTTGAATACAGCTGCTTATAGAATAAAAAAGAATACTCAAACACTAGGAAAATCCTAAAATTTCATTTCAACTTTATAAAAAAAGCTAATAAACTTTCTGGAATATCCTAATGTTTCTTTAAAATCTCAGACGATTTCAGAATAATCCTAACAAAATATCAGAATATTAATAACTCTTTAAACTAGTATTCCTCAAAGTCGAAGTCAGATTATTCATACTGTTTTTTGTTTAGTAACCATTTTCGTTCTCAATAGAAATATAAACTCTGAAGCAAGTGAAGTGTTAAGCAAATGCTTCCTTCTGGAACAGCAAACTTCTTCATAAAAACTGAATTCACTGATTTCAGCGTTTTGATGACTGAGATTTTTAGGAGGATCACGGTCACAAATTTTGAAATGAAGTGACTTTTTATCGACTTTCATTCAGAGATTGCTTTGTGAATGTTCAGCAGAGATCAGGTTCAAAGCTAAATGTATACTGTGATTGAAAAATTATTTCACATTCATGCTAGTATGTCAACAGTTTTGAGCACTGCAGTCAACCAAGAAATTTAAGTGAAAAAGTGTTTGAATAAACGTCTGCTGCCTTTCCTGAAGAAACACGGTTGTTCAGTACTGTTTTGGCCGGATTTGGCATCTTGCCATTACGGTAAAAAGGCCATAGAGTGGTACGCCGCCAACAACGTGCAGGTGGTTCCCAAGGACAAGAACCCTCCCAACACGCCAGAGCTCCGCCCAATTGAGAAATACTGGGCTATTGTCAAACGGAACCTGAAGACAACTAAAAAAACTGCTAAGGACGAAGGCGAACTGGCTTTCTGCGGTGAAGAAGGTGGACAAGCTGGCTGTACAAAATCTGATGGCAGGGGTTAAGCGTAAGGCCCGGCAATTCGGATTTAGAAAAGCGGAAGCCTAACTGAATATTTTTCCTGCATTTTATACTAATTTAACTTGAAAAAGAAATTTAATTTGATTTTTTAAATAAACGATTTCACCGATTTACACGCGTTTTCCCTTGACCAAATTTTGACCGTATCACCCTTTAAGTTGAAGAATTTTTTGAGGATGGGTGAAAAAAGAATGTTTTTATTTTTCACTACGCTGGTAGGGAAATAATATGGTCCACAGCTTTTTTTGTTTTTTAGAGTAAGTATGATCGATGTAAAAGGTCACACATAGGGAACCGCTAAGGTTTTCAATGAACACATCTACGGTAGTTAATTACACTAACTTCCATGCCAACCTTCTTGCTAATCATTATTGCTTACTTTACTACAACTTTGCTACGTAGATGCAACCTCAGGAATGAGGAGAGGATTCCTCACATTAAGGACCGCAAAAAAGTCTATGCCCATGAACACCAAAATTCGGCATTGTATGTCTCAGAAACTACTGGACAAGATTCCACAAATTGAGTTTCATTGAATTATCGAAAGTGTTGTGTTGAATTTTGTAGCAAAAAAGTTGTTTTTGCAAAACTCATATCATTTGAGCTATGCTTCTAACTGTAGCAACATTGCGGCAAACGAAAAATCTCGTATTTGGTCCGGCAATGTGTTCGTAACTACCGTCTGCTATCTTCTGCACTTCCAAGCTTATGTTATGAGTCAAGTCGCTCATCCTGATTTTGTTGTTATAAGTTATGCTCCTATCTTATGAGTCCAAACAATATGGAAAGAGTTTTGATACCAGCTGGTGTACTGAGGGGGGTCACACAGTGTTGAACTAGACCCTTACGAGACCAAACCTCAGAGTCAGATCGCGGCAAGATGAAAGGCATCCAACGCCCGCATACGCTGAATGGTTGGTCCTGTGACTGGTGTTGTTAACGATGTTTTCTCAAAAGACCTCTCGAAAACCTTCAAAAACCGTGGCCGTTCCAGAGATTTCGGAAAATCGACCGCAGGCCAAATACTCATAAAGAAAAATAGTTCAATCGTATCCAGGTACATTGTCTAAATCTTCAACAGGATTCTCAAAATAAGTCATTCTCTACGACATGGGTCAGTGAATCCGAGGTAGTGTTCCTGAACCACTAACCCAGATGCCTGTTTATTAAAGGCGACCCAGAGGCGAAATCTGTCTTTCACTTTGGAACCCATAATGTATGAACTAAATGCTGAATTAAAACGAAGAAATAAGGTGGACGCTTATATACCCAAAAACGCTATCACATCCGTTTGTCTATGGCAGCTGAAAGCACTCCCGAAAAAACATAGCGCATCCTTTCGCATCCGGCAATAACGCATTGGAAAATGTGTCTGAAGAGCCACTCGACGTCGTAGGCGGATGGCCTATATGCATCTATACTAGGTATTAAGCCTTACCTCTGATAAGTGAATCCCACGGACCAGTTGGAATCGAAAAGCCCCCGGACGGTGCAATCTGGCCGTTCCACCCGGTAATAAATTGTGCCGATGGCTTTTCCCTCCCGGTGGCTACACGCGAGTGATGAGCCTATCTGTATCCTATCGTTCACCTTACGCCAGTAGCTTAAATCGAACGCCTCCATCGAGCCGGTGGCCGCGAACGAATATTTATCTCGGGTGTACCTACAATTCCAGATGAAGGATGATAGAGATAGATCTAAGAAAAAATACGGAAAAATCCGGAAATCAATCAGAACCTACCTCGCTGCGATAGCTATTTGAGCATTGGTCGCCTGTCGATACCACTCGCAGAGAAGTTCCGCACCGAAAGCTAACCGATCGTTGTAGCCTATCAAATGATCCAACGTTACTCGGCACGACTCGTTGGTAGGGTTGTAGCATCGTACTGTCGTCGTCGTACTTGTTCCGGTGTATTGGAGCG